>NC_041402.2:29639999-29754999 GCF_900747795.2 Erpetoichthys calabaricus
GCGAAGCGCGGGTATTTTGCTAGTATATATATATATACATACATATACACACATACATGCAGTTTCAATAACATAGAAATCAATATAAACATTAACATCATTATCATATGAGAATATGAAGTAATATATAAGAAGCACATTTCATATAAATATAAATTATTAAACAGTAAAATCTTCTTCTGTAATTTGCTACCATGGCAATTTGTGTGTCTGTCCAGGATTTTAAATCACATGTAGCTCGCAAACCGTTTCACCTATTGACTTGAAATCTGGTACACATATAGTACATCACGTCTACTATCCGCTTTATGGGTGATGATTGTATTACTCTTTTTATCTTTATTTTATTTTATTGTAGAATCAACTCCTATCTGCGCACACCAGGGCGGCCGTGGGCAGATGCGTATGGTGTATTCACTCCATGTTATCGTGCATTGCGCTGTCACTGGTATTTTGATAAAAGAATTTGAACAACATATAAGAAGCGTATAAATTATTAAACAGTAAAACATTAACATTTAAGAAGTAAAGTTACATTAAGTACTACTGCAGTGCCTTCGGGTATACCTCATTTTTTGTTTGCTCATTACATGCTTAAACGTATACATTTTTTGGTGTACCTACCCGAGAACACGCGACATATAACCGAGCGTGGGAGAAGCATGGATTTTAAACACGCGTTGAGTTCATCTGCTGGTCTCCCTCGTGGAATAACTGGTAATGTTTGACTAAAATCTACAGTGAGTAAAACGACATTACCTCCTTTTTTTTTTTTTACGATCTCTGAGATCTTTATTTTTTTGGTTCAAGGCTTCATAAGCTCTTTTATGTTGTATGGTGTACTTATCCCAAACCATCATCTTTGAATGTTGCAAGACTTTCACCTTGTATGTAGATCGGGGTAATTACATTCATTGCATTCCTAGTCTGAATCACAATCTGATTGTATGGGTGGTTACCTGGCACTGTAGGGTTGCCACCCGTCCTTTAAAATACGGAATCGTGCCGCATTTGAGAATGAAATTGCGCGTCCCGTTTTGAATCAATACGGGACGGGATTTGTCCCGTATTTTTTTTTATCATTTTTTTTAAAGCAGCGTCTCATGCAAATCATCCCAAACGCATTTTATGAAGATGCCTCCTTTCCTACTTTTGATTGGGTAATACTTGATGTCATCGTTAGTTTGATTGGTCTTTTTAACTGTCCAGTGAGGAGGGCGGGTCTTTTAAGTACAGTCTGCAAACTGTTGGCACTGAGATGTGGCACCCGCTGCGGTATGCGTCCCTTATTTTTTTGCATTAAAAGTGGTAACCCTACCTGGCAGGTAACACTTAAGTTTGGTCATGAAGTCGTCTAAAATCCACCACGTGCCCTCTTTTAATTGCGAGAAGCAGATATATATAGCCAAATTCTCGCGGTTCGTTGCGGCGAAGTACTGCTTTTAATTTTTTAATAAGAAAAGAAAACCTTTTTAAACGGATCGAAAATATACCAATAACAATTTGTTAAGGATCTGTTTTTTTCTGAACCTCGCTTTTCACAGCTGTCGCGCTACGGCGTGTGTTACGATTATTTGACAGTATGTAGATCGTGGTAATTACATTCATGGCATTCGTTTTCTGAATCACAATCTGACTGTATGGGTGGTTACCTGCCAGGTAACGCTTGTGGTTGGTCAGGAAGTCGCCTTACATCTGCCACGTGCCCTCTTTCTGTTTCCAGAAGCTGATCATAGAATGGTTTTAATAGTTTACTTTCAAATAATGCAAAGAGTATGCGACACGTCTTTCTCCCTAATTCTGGGCTCATCAGGCATACACACTCACTGCATCCCCTCTCGTGAATCGAATCTCTATCGTCAGCGCCAGAGTTGAAGCCCCTAACGTTGCCGTCAGCAAGTCGGCTAACATCCGCCATGTGCCGTCTTTCAGTTGCGAGAAGCAGATCATAGAATGGTTGAAACTGTTGCCCCTAACGATGCGCCACGGCGTGTGGTTCGTTTATACCTCGTGTCTTCTCATTAAACTTTTATCTCGCGAATATGTTATTGCAATCCGCAGCGGGAGCGTTTCTATAAACTTAATTTAAACTTACGTTTTACACCGTGCTTTGTTTCCCTTATGAACATGCTTGTATGCTTCACTCGCTCCCTTCTCAATTGTTTAATGAATTTTTTGCTCTTTGCATTTTTGCGGCTCTTCCTTCATTTCCCCCTACTTCGTTGTTTTATCTCGCGAATATGTTATTGCAATCCTTAACGGGAGCGTTTCAATAAACTAATTGAAAATAGTTTTGTATTTACCTTTTTAGTAAAAGGCGAGCTTTTAAGCCTGAGAAATCACCCCATAAATGCACACGTTTAATTGCACATGTGTTAATATGTATGGTTACACAGTATTAAAAGACAGTGAACAACGTCAGTTACCTTTGTTCCCGCGTTTGATAAAAGGCGAGCTTTTAAGCCTGAGAAATCACCCCGTAAATGCACACGTTTAATTGCACATGTGTTAATATGTATGCTTACACAGTATTAAAAGACAGTCAAAAATTAACGTCATTTACCTTCGTTCCCGTGTTTGACTCGTGCTGTAAATCTCTTCCTTGTTTTTAGTTCACGTGATTACGTAGGAGGCGTGATGACGCGATACGTGACTCCGCCTCCTCCATTACAGTATATGGACAAAAAATATGTTCCAGTTATGACCATTACGCGTAGAATTTCGAAATGAAACCTGCCTAACTTTTGTAAGTAAGCTGTAAGGAATGAGCCTGCCAAATTTCAGCCTTCCACCTACACGGGAAGTTCGAGAATTAGTGATGAGTGAGTCAGTCAGTCAGTCAGTCAATCAGTCAGTCAGTCAGTCAGTGAGTCAGTGAGTCAGTGAGGGCTTTGCCTTTTATTAATATGTATAGATTTATTTTGTTAATGAAAGCAGGCTTTTCCTACAGTTGTGCTGGACTTGAGCTCAGCTCATCAGCACCCCCTATTGGTTACAACTGAATTATAGTCAATTATGTCATAACATTTGTGCATGTGAATTCAATGCATTTTAATTAAGGATCTGGGCACCAAATGTTCTGTCCTTCCAAGTGGCATCAGTCCATTACAAGGCACATTCATTCATATGCCCAGCAATTGACTGATCTAGAGTCGCCAGTCCATCTAATTGGCACATCTTTGAAAACTGGAGTAGGCAGAGAAAAATCCAAACAGATATTGGGAGAATAGTGATGACTTCACATGGATGGAAGCAAGACCTCAGTCTAATGGAGTCCAGGGTTTGAACCCAAGCCTGCTCACTATCTGCGTGGAGGCCGCATGTTCTCCTGATGTCTTTGTGTGTGCTTTTATTTGGGAGGTGCAGTCTGATTGGCCTCATTGGCATCATTTCAGTGGGACCTTTAACAGAGGAGTGTCACCTGATGGTCTGGATTCTGCTTTGTGTCTGATGTTGAATTGACTGTTTCTGCTCAATGATGCCCTTAATTATAGGAAGCAGTTAGGAGTGTTAAAGAAATAATTAACTTACTGGCAGAGATAAATCCACATCCACATCCCCACCCACAATTACAGCAGCACAAGTGAGCAAAGAGCTGAGGAGACTTCGTGCCAGCAAAGCAGAGGGTCCAGATGGAGTATGGCCACGACTGCTGAAGGCCTGTGCGTTGGAGCTGGGGAGTCCTCTACAGCGCATCTTCAACCTGAGCCTGGAACAGGGGAGAGTCCCGAGGCTTTGGAAAACATCTTGTATCACCCCAGTCTCAAAGGTATCACGTCCTAGTGAGCTGAATGACTTCCAACCTGTCGCTCTGACGTCACATGTGATGAAGACCATGGAAAGGCTGCTGCTTCATCACCTAAGGCCACAGGCCCACCAGGCCCTCGACCCTCCTCAGTTTGCATACCAGGAGAAGGTGGGAGCGGAGGATGCCATCATCTGTATGCTACACTGATCCCACTCCCACTTGGACAGAGGCAGTGGTGCTGTAAGAATTATGTTTCTAGACTTCTCTAGCGCCTTCAACACAATCCAACCTCTGCTCCTTAGGTACAAGCTGACAGAGATGGGAGTAGATTCATACCTAGTGGCATGGATCGTGGACTATCTTACAGACAGACCTCAGTATGTGCGTCTCGGGAACTGCACGTCTGACATTGGGGTCAGCAACACAGGAGCGCCGCAGGGGACTGTACTTTCTCCGGTTCTGTTCAGCCTATATACATCGGACTTCCAATACAACTTGGAGTCCTGCCACGTGCAAAAGTTCGCTGATGACACTGCTATCGTGCGCTGCATTAGGAGTGGGCAGGAGGAGGAGTATAGGAACCTCATCAAGGACTTTGTTAAATGGTGCGACTCAAACCACCTACACCTGAACACCAGCAAAACCAAGGAGCTGATGGTGGATTTTAGGAGGCCCAGACCCCTCCTGGACCCCGTGATCATCAGAGGTGACTGTGTGCAGAGGGTGCAAACCTATAAATACCTGGGAGTGCAGCTGGATGATAAATTGGACTGGACTGCCAATACTAAATCATCTGTGCAAGAGAGGACAGAGCTGACTATACTTCCTTAGAAGGCTTTTGTCCTTCAATATCTGCAATAAGATGCTGCAGATGTTCTATCAGACGGTTGTGGCAAGCGCCCTCTTCTACGCGGTGGTGTGCTGGGGAGGCAGCATTAAGAAGAAGGACGCCTAGATTTACAGAAAAAAATGTGTGCTGAAATCTCAAGTTGAAAATGATAGACCATTGTGGTGCATTGCTGAATGGTTATAATCTTAAGTTAATGTGGTTGTTTTTAGTGTAACGGAAAGGTGGAGTACACATTTAGGGTGCACTCCCACTGGCAATTCGTTCTGTGCCTGAGCGAGTTTGTCTGCATGTAACCCCACAAAGTCTAATGTGTTTGATTAGTGTGATCGCTCTGTGCCAGGCCAACCGTACTGTGCCCTGGCCTGCTTGGAAGAGGATGGTTCAGTAACAGTGTAATCGCTAAACATGCCCGAGTACGGAAAATAGACATGACGTCAATGATGTGATTCATTTCCATTTGAGTTAAAAACAGGTTTTTAGTCTCACCATTGTAGAAGAGCAGCCCGGTTACAGACAGACACCAAGGACACACAATGTCCAAAGCACACACGTTTATTTTACACAACCAAGTATAAACCAGCACATAAAACTCAGTCCTTTTTACTTCTTTTCCTTCTGCCGCCTCCACTCTTCTCCTCGCAAGCTCCATCCTCTTCCACCCGACTCCAGCTCCCCGAATGGAGTGAGGTGGCCCCTTTTATAATGTGGTCCAGATGCTTTCCGATTTTCCAGGTGTGGCGGAAGTGCTGCAGATCTTACTGCCGAAGCTTTCCAGGCGCCCCCTGGTAGTAGACACAGACCCCAAAAAATTTGAGCTTCAAAGCCCCAAGCATGTGACCCCGATGCAACACAGGGGGGCTGATCTCTCATGTCCCGGGGAATGAATTGCTCTTCTCTTGGCCCCCTGCTCTTCCAGGCCTCCCGGCAGGGCACAATCCCTGGCCATCCATCACCTCATACTCATGAACGTGAATTGTAGCTGGCAAGAAAAGCTGCAAATTCCTCCCTTAACATCATTTGCCACCAGAAAAATTTTCTCATACGTGCAACACGATTAACAGCAAAACACTGCTCTGCCCACTTAATAAATCTGTAAGAGGGGAGAGCGTTATCTTGCCCTACACAACTCCAAAACAACCACAAAATAAGTAAGATCATTTTGACATGCATGCTGTCACTCCAGGTTTTGATCTTGTTTCGGCTTTACACAAAGTCGCATAGTCATGACGAAAGCGTGCCCGGGCCCAGAACATTAAGGCCAGCGAGGGAGTATGGAGGGGGGATAATCGCGCTTGGGCCCCCTAGTGTGAGTACACCCTTAGTCACTGTAACATGTTTTATTTTTTTAGTTTTGTGGATATAAAAATCAAATCTCTTACCCGCTTTGATTTCAAGGAGCAGGAGAAGTGAGCTGCTGTGACTGAGGTTCATGCAAAATGTGATGCAGCTGCAGAGATGAGCACAGGATGGAGCAGAAGCAGAAGCAGACTGTATAAAACAAACAACAACAACAATGTATTTCTTGTGGAGTCACACAAGGAATGCCTCAATGGGTTTCAAGAAGTCCTGTTTTTTGACAGCCAGCCAGCCCTGACTCCCTAAGAAGACAAAACGAAGTCAAGACCAAGCAAGACTTCCGTCTGCATTCTGGTTTCATGAAGAGATGACCCTTACCTTGTATGGTGATAAATAAATAAACAATATAATTACTACTGCATTGAATAAATACTGTAAAGGATATCATTATTGGAGCATTGAGTAAATACATGCACATCTGATCTCGTACTTTCCTTATATGGCAACACTTGGTCATCCAACCCCAACATCTGACCCAGCCACTTCTTGTGTTCTGCAGCAAGATCTACTTGCTTCAGTGCGTGTGACTGCTGGTGTTTCACTGCTTTGTCTTTAGGAGCAGCTGATGAATGAGAAATAATGTTAAAAATATAAAAGTCGACATGACCGTTCTCAAGGTAAAACTGGTGAAATGGTGAAATGACTTTGTAGCTGAAGTCGACTTGAATGTGTCTCTGTTTTAAATTCGCCAGTGTTTTCAATGGAGGATTTTAAAAATGTGTACAATGCACAGTATTGAACATACAGTATATAAATGATAAGTAAAGCCTTCCTTTAATTGCTGCACCTATTAGTTGTTCCCTTAAAAAGGCCCATTTGTTATATTCTGAAATGTCCTTGTTTTTCAGTTTTTTGCTAACTTAAACTTTAAATTTAAACCTCTGGCTGTTTACTGCTTACCTTTTTACGTGTATCTCAGCGTTTCTCAACTTTTAAGTAACGTTTTTTTGAAAGGAGCCCACTAATACCAATTTGTTCTTTTTTAATTAATGATATATCATAGATGCATATTTTATTATACCTGCTTAACTTTTATTGACATTTATCTAACTCTATATTTATTTTTCTAGCATCAGAATGTAGTTTAAGTTAATTTGTTTTGGTTTCAATAGATGTATTTTCGATTCTTGTTTTCTTTTTTTCACATCTTCGCACCCCCTTTTTGCTTACTTGTCACAGTTTGAGAACCGCTGGTGCATCTCAACAAAAACTGAACCGTCCCGACAAATTCCTCAATGAATACAAGATTTCAACTACACTCAGACAGACAGACATGGCGATCGCAGTAAATGTTTTTTGCATTATATGTGGGTGCAACTAAAAGACAGGACTCCCTGTTATTTAATAAAAAACACAAACAAGCTCATGTGATGCCCCTCTTATCCCTGTATATCAGGGGTGGGCAAAGTCATTCCTGGAGGGCAGCAGTGGCTGCAGGTTTTTGTTCCAACCCAATTGCTTAATAAGAAGCACTTATTGCTCTAGAAACATCTTCTGCTTCATTTTACTTATCTCCCTAATTAAGATTTTGAACCCTTATTTCTTATTTAAGTCTTAAACAGCTGCATTCTCGGTTTTTAATTGCTCCTTATTAGCAATAAGATGCAAATGACAAAAGAAACCAGCAGTTATCCTTTTGCTTGTTACCCTTTACACCTGTGTGTATTTATCGTGCACTATTTGGTTTAATTAAATACTTGGAAGGAAAGAGAAGAGAAAAAGTGAAGGATTGAGAATTACCCATCCGTTTTACACTTCAAAGTATTTGGATGATATCCTTAGAATGGAAAAAAAAGCTAGGATATGAGAATGACTTGACATAGCAGAGGTAAAGCACTAACAAGCCATGAAATGTAATTATTGACAAGGATTGTTTTCTAATTAAGCAACTGGGTTGGAACAAAAACCCACGGCCACTGCGGCCCTCCAGGAATGACTTTGCCCACCCCTGCTGTATATGATTCTTGTACATTACTTGTGCAGTCACGTTAAGCCAGTCACGTTACATAACATTCTTCCCAATCGTGCCAGGATAGGCTGTGACACCAACTAGTTTAAAAATGGATGGACATACAGAAGACAAGGTGTTTCCAAGTTTTTTATTGCAATTTGTTTTTGGATTTTATTTTAACTGTACTTTGATAATGTGTACCACCCTCTATGTGCTATTTTAAAACTCTAAATCCATATCATTCATTCCCTAAGCTTGATGAAGCTGGCCCCTTCTTGCCCCTTGGACTGTTTTAAGTTCCTAGGGCCTTAAAAAACAATTGAGATGATTTTTGCACTCCATTGTTGTGCCCAACATTTCTGCAAACATCCTATTAGCAAGGGTTAAAGGTCATTTTACCAAACTAAACAATCAATCTACCTATTCAATTTCAATACCCTCTGGATCCTAGTTGGAGACATGTGGGGCCAGAGCCAATCCGAAAACTAAACAAATAAAGTCAAAATCTATTCACCTGGTCCAGGTAAACACAACACAAATGGCCACCTACCATTACCAGAGATAGAACAAGAAGAAATGTAAAACATGTGTGCTGCGAGGGATCAGCACCAGCATAAAACACAACACAATATTTTCATGCCTCCTCACTCCAATTGAGGGTTATGGGGAGCAACATTGGGAAAGAAAAGGAATAACGCAGGACAAGATGCCAGTACATCTCAGGGCCATCTCACACACACACTGGGCCAGTTTAGAGTCATCAGTTAGCCTAATCTGCTTGATTTTGGGGGTGTCAGAGAAATCCACATTGACACTTGCAACCTAGCAGGTGGAGTGACGGCTTTGTAGCTAAGGGTCTGTGCTGGTATCTGGAAGGTCTTAACAGCATTATAGTCCCCCGGGCAAAGCAGTGCACTGGGACCCCTAGCTACACAACCACTCAGCAAGTCACAACATACGTAGATTAGCATGGGGCACTTATGCTTATGGGGCACTTGGGCAACTGCCCAGCGTGCCCATGCATTAAGACGGCCTTGCAGAGCTCATGTAAAAAGACAATTTCCCCTAGGGGATTGACAAAGGGCAGCACGGTGGCGCAGTGGGTAGTGCTGCTGCCTCACAGTTAGGAGACCCGGGTCCTCCCTGTGTGGAGTTTGCATGTTCTCTGCGTGGGTTCGCTCCAGTTTCTTCCCACAGTCCAAAGACATGCAGGTTAGGTGCATTGGTGATCCTAAACTGTCCTTGGGGGGTGTGTGTGTGCCCTGCCCAGGGTTTGTTTTCTGCCTTGCGCCCTGTGTTGGCTGGGATTGGCTCCAGCAGACCCCCGTGACCCTGTAGCTAGGATATAATGGGTTGGATAATGGATGGATGGATTTATATAGTATTATTATTGTTCTTTTAGATAGTCAAATCTGGTTTCCTGTGTAGGTTTGGTTTGTGCCTTTAATGCCCATGGTCCTAAGATACGCACTGGTCCTCCATCTATGTGAATTAGATTAACCAGGTTTAAGTGTAATATGTGATGTTTTATTCAATGTATTTGGTTGATGTGCTGTGTTGAAGTTGCTTACAGGATAAGGATGAGAAACATTGGGATCTCCAGTGTTTTGCGTGGCATGCGAAGTCACAGAGTGACTGAATTGTCATCCTTGTGGTATGAAATCCAGTGTCTTACCAACTGCCTGACATCTGTGGTTTAACTAGGCACTTCAGTCAACACCCCATAATGTACAAAAGAACCCCATTTTCTGGGGACGGTATAATAGTGCAGAGGACAGAAACAAACCTAGCAGCAAAAGAAGAAGAGGAGAGTGATTAAGCAGGAAAGCAGACCGCTCATGTCTATTCATTTCTCCCTGTGATTATCTCACCTTCGCTTTTGTGCAGAACACACAGACTACCAGCGAAACGTGTGTGCTGACACGGCCTGCTGCACGCTCTCCATGACTTCTGTACAAACTAATCATGACAGAACAGCCTCAATTTAGAAAGTCTCATGCAGCAGAACATCTGCAGGTAACAGAAGAATTGTGGGAATGTGTCGGGATGCTCATTGAAACACCCTACATTGTGCTCCTGTGAATGGCACATGAAAAGGTGAGCTTTTCTTGTTAGTCCGGGTGGGGCTGTGCGGTAGGAGAAGAATAAAGGAAGAGCTTGGATAAGTTCAATAAGCAGTCAGGATGCACTCAAGTCAATGAACTTTTTTTTTCCCAGCACTCCTCCTGATATTGAAATGCGACTGGCCTCAGAATGTGGAGCACCTACTGAAGCAGGAGAGTTGAAGGAAGGACCAAATTACAGGGGTCATTGTGCCAATATATAAAAAGGGTGGCACAATGGCTCAATTGTGAAGTAGGCCGTGGCTGTGGCGATTCCCACGCGAGAGTACTCTCTTTTTTCACATGTCTTTGATGTTCAGGTAAAGGAAAAATAAGAAATGGAAGTCGCATGAAGTGTTCTCTAACGGGCTCTGCCACAAAAGCTTACAAAGCAAACTGTGCATCCATCCATCCATCCATCTATCCATCCAGCCATCCTTCCATCCATTCAGTTTCTAAGCCTGCCACAGAAACCATCCCTGAATAGGATGCCAGTTGTCACAAGAATAACACGAAGACATCAAGAAGATTTGGGGCAACAACCCATATATTGTGCCCTGGCTGTGAAAAGGTTGTTTTCTGGAAGAGTTGTATTCAGGTTTGAGTTCAGAACAGAACTAATTAGAGAGTGAGAATAGGGCGGCTTTAAAGGCTGGGACAGGAAGTGATGTCATCAGGATCGGAAGTGACATCATCAATGGTGCCGGAAACCAGAAGTGATGTCCTCAGGGCCATAAGTGATGTCATCAATAGTGACATCATCAATGGTGTCGGAACCTAGCGGTATTTCCCGTGGATGGTCTGCAGAGGATTGAGAGAGAAAGTCAGTGCAGCTCCCCACCCTCTGGCCTGGTGTGGTACTACTATTATTCAGGCCCTTTAGCTGCCTCCCAATCACACATGTGTGACACAGTCCATCGCAGTGAGCATTCATAATCACACAGTAACCGTACAGTCCATCTTTAGATTGAATACAAGTACAGTAAACTGATAAGGTGAGACTTTTGATAAGCATTCACACTGCTTGTTCCGATCTAAAATGGAGGGCACTCAGTTAATATGAAAGATCTGCTCCTATAAAGTTCCATGTTTACCTAAATATAACAAGTGGTGAAATGGTAGATTCAATGCTGTATTTTCAGCTCCCATGTACACTTGTCTGTGTGGAGCTTACTTTCTCTCTCTCCATATCTGAGTGGGCCTTCCTCCCAAAGTCATGCATATTAGGTTAATTAGTGGCTCTAAATTAGATGCAAATGTGTGGGTCTTGTAATGGACACCCTAACCTCAAGGCTATGACTAGCGCTCTTCTTTGGAAGGTGCTATCAGAGGGGGTTTGATCCAACCCCGCAACACAGTCCCAGGTGGTTCAGGTGGGTGGCCACACCTAGTTATCCCTCTCCCTCAACTCAGGTGCTCCACAGGGCTGTGTTGTGAGCCCTCTGCTGTACCCCCATTTACACATATGACTAACAACACCAATGAGCAGGCTTACCTGGATGAAGTGGAGAAACTGTCACACAGGTGTCAGCACCACAGTCTATCCCTGAATGTCTCGAAGACAAAGGGGCTGATTGTAGATGTTGGGGAAAAAAGCAGAGGCACTACCACCACCCTCATAATTAACAATACCCTAGTGGAGAGGGCAGATAGCCATACCACATGCACTTCAGAGCAGGTCATCCACCTGAAGCAAAGCATGTTTAGGCGTGTCCAGTACTTGGATGGGAGGACAACCAGGAAAAAAAAGTGTGGTTTGCTGCTGGAAGAGTTGTTGGTGAGGCTAACCCTGTGGTCTGAATGTGAATCCCAACACCACAGTGCAGTGAAGGAGACACTGTGCTGTAAAAATGGCGCCATCCTTCGGATGAGATGTAAAACTATGATCCTGACTCTTTGTGGTCATTAAAGATCCCTGGGCATCCTTCGTAAAGAGTAGGGTGTATCCTGATATCCAGGCTAAAATGTCCACCATGGTTTGGTCATTCTGGTCCCCTAATCGTCCCCTGTATCTGATTGGCTGTCTCTTACCCCTTCACCAATTAACAGCTAATGTGTATTGAGTGTACTGGTGCAAAAATGTCTGCCATTGCATTATCCATATGTATGCTGCACATTATTAGTGCTTGAAGTGCCCCCCCACTCATGGAGTAAAGTAGTTTGAGTACCTTGAATAGCACCATATAAGTATAATGAGTTGTATTGTAATTATTATTGCATAGTTTCAGATACCTCGGTATCCACATCACAAATGAACTAACCTGGTTCACGCACATTGACACCTTAATGTAGAAGGCACGACAATGCCTTTACCATCACAGATGCCTCAGGCATTTCAGGCTGCCCTCCCAATTAGTAAAGAACTTCTACATGTCCGCCCTTGAATGTATTCTGACAGGAAGTGTTACCGCCTGGATTGAGAACAGCAAGCAGCAGGACAGCAAGGCTCTGCAGAGAGCGTAGTGAGGTCAACTGAACACATCACTGGGTCTGTACGCCTTAATTGTGGAGATTGACATCATGTAAAAAAATGATCAGAGGTACTGGCCATCCCAACAGCGGCCTCTTCTCTGTACTGCAGTCAGTAAACGCTAACTCTGCCTGAGGACCAGTTGAGAGAGACTGAGGAGGAGCTCCTGTCCACAGTCCATCTGCATCTTGAATAAGGAAAGTGTCTAGAGCTGCATGACATCCGATTGTTAGTCCTCCTTTAATAAGTCATTTATTTAGTTATTATGTATTATTTATCACATATTTAAATTTTTATTAATGATTATTGATATTGAAAAAGTCATGTATTATTGATATTGTCCTTTTATATTCAGTCAATGGAATTAAGCAACTAAGCATTTCATTACATATTGTACTGTATGTGTAATTTGTAAATGACAAATAAAATTTGATTAGATTTGATTTGGATTCTTCAGGCTCCACTGCACACATTTTTCAGCACACGTCAACATTTACAAACTTTTCAGTAAATCTTATAGAACAAATATAGACAACAAACTCACTAAGATTAGCTTGAAAGATGTTTGGATTCAACTGGACATGAATACTGGACTTAACTAATCCAGGGCTCCAGTGTTGCAGGGAAATGTGGGCAACGCTAATGCCCTGAATCCATTTTTTCATAGATTTTCCACCTTCTTCCAACGGCCAGTCCCTTCACACCATATATGCTCCATCAAGACCTCCCTCTTTGTATTTCACTCCTTCTACTTGAACTGGCATGTCCAGTGATAAGTCCACCTCTGACCTTCAGTATGGGCTCTCCATAACTCATGAGACAACTGAGGCTACACAAAGGAAAGACCATGGGACTGGATGGAGTCTGTCCTCAAGTTCTTAAAGCCTGTGCTGACCAACTTTGTCGTGTCCTCTGTCACCTGTTCAGACTGTCACAGAGGCTCCAGAAAGTGACCCTACTATGTAAAAACAAACTGTTGTTCCAGTACCAAAAAAGGCAGGTGTTTCTTCAGCTAATGACTGCAAGCCAGTGACCCTTACATCTGACATCATGAAGCTCTTCTAGAGACTGGTCCTGCACTGAATGAGTTCTCTGTGGTAGACCACCTGGACCCACTGCTGTGTGTCTATCAGACACAGACTGGAGTGGAGGAAGCAATTATCTCTGCTCCACAAGGCTTATTCTCACCTGAACAAAGCTGGCGGCACTGTGAGGATTATGTTTTTTGATTTCTCCGGTGCCTTCAATACCATCCAGTCATCCCTGTTAAGGGGTAAACTCAGAGATGTGCATGTGGGTGAGCCTGTGGTGTCTGGGATAATGGACTATCTGTCTGAAAGAATGCAGTTTGGGAGACTCAAGGACTGCGTGAACAACACTGGAACACCAACAGGGAACAGTCGTGTCTCATTTTCCCTTCATGCTGTACACTTCTGACTACAAATTTAACAGCAGGTCACGTCACTTGCAGAAAGTCTACAGTAATGACTTGTGTTGATAAATGGGATTAGATGGAGTTTAAGTCAGGTGGTTGGGGAGGGTCTTTGTTTTTGATGCAATGACAATTAATGCAACTTAAATTAACATCAGCAAAAACAAGAAACTTTGAAACTGACCTTCCCTGCACCAAAGAGTCTTGGGCATCCAGATCAGTGACAGGATGGACAAGCCTCAAAACACAGAAGAATTATTTAAAAAGGTCAGATCAGACTCTTCTTACTTAGAAGACTGCCTTCCTTTAATGTGGGAAGTGACATCCTTCACATCTTCGATACCTCTGTGATGACCAGTGTGATTTTCTATGCTGTGGTGTGCAGGGCTGGTAACATCATTTCAAGAGAGGCTCTCTAAATCAACAAGCTAATTAAAGTTATGGGACACACTTTGGACCCCTGGAGGTCGTAACAAAGGAGAGAATTAAAAAAAAAGTAACAACACTGCACATCCTCTCTGTGACACACCAACACTGAGCACCTTCAGACAACAAATTATTCAGTAGAAGTGTGTCAAGAAACGCTATGGGGGGCTCCATTATACCAACAGCAATACACCTACATAGTACCTCACTGGGACTCAAATGCCAGAGCAGGCTCTTTTTCCCTAGAAGACTGCATTCCTTTAATGTGGGAAGTGACATCCTTCACATCTTGTACAACGCTGTGACGTCAGTGTGATTTTCTACTCTGTGGTGTGCTTGGCTGGTAACATCACTTCAAGAGAGGCCCGCCGAATCAACAAGTTCTAATCCAGCTTAGAATCATGTCCATTCTCAGTCATAGAATGGACTCTCGACCCTCTAAGTAGAATGAAGGAGAGAATGAAGACAGAAGTGAGTGCCATTCTAACACACTAACAGTGAGGACTTTCAGCCAACGAATCAAGCTAATCAGTCAGGGTGTGAAATGCCATCGTGCTCACCAGAAGGTCACTTATCTATCAAAAAATGTCTTATTCTGTTCTTTATGAATCAACAAGTAAGTATATTTTATACAAAAAAAGTATTTTTTTCCTCTTCAAAAAAATTATTCATGGATGATTGGACGGGCTTGGCCCCATCAGGCCCACCCACAATAAAGGGTCTGACTACACGTAAGACCCAAAATGGGAAAAGGATGATGATGACAATTGAAAGCCAAGTCTTTCAAAAATCATACAAAACTGTACAACTGGGAGCCATTGAGTCAGGATGATAAACGGGGAGACTTCACAGCCAATGTTATCAAAGGAGGCATTGCAGACTGATTCCAGTTTAGATGCTTGGCACTGAGAAGTGAAGAGAAGGCCTGATAAGTGAGCTGAGAAACTCTCAGTAGGTCTGATATTTGAGTGAAGATACCTCAATGCGGGAAATGAGGGGGTGTCATGCACTGGGGCCTGGGCTGTAACCTGCTGGACTGGAGTCAAACAATACAAATGTTTATGAAGTATTAGAGCTGTCATTTCAGTAATGTACAGGAGGAATTTCAATGTTTGTGAAAAGAAAACAGAAACATTCTTATTTGGGGTGGAACTACAGTATGCTACACGTCTTAGAAATCATGGTGGATCTGTGATCAATGCTTCTGAGTGTTCTGCATATCTCCTGTCACTTAAAAGGAGTAATAAATTGCCCTGATGTGCTCAAATGTACTTTCTGATAGTTTTCTTATCTTTAGTTATCACAGGTGCTATGGTGGCTCAGTAGTTAGCATTGCTACCTCTCTGCCCTAAAGTTCTGACTTTGAATGTCAGCCTACTTAGTGTCTGTGTGTAGTCTGCATGTTCTCTCCATGTCTTTGTTTTATTTTGGGTTCTGCACTTGCCCAACTACTTTCAGTTTGTTTGTTTTACTCAAACTTTGCCTTGTGTAAGTGAGTATGCCCTGGGGACCTGCCTTTCACCCACTGCTGCAAGGATAGGTTCCAGCCCCCAATGAATCCTTATTAGGATTAGTTGTCCATATATTGTTTGATATAATTAAAGGGACACAGAGGGGCAGAATCTAGTCAGAGAACTAATTAAATAAATTAATTCAAACACAAAACATCATTTCATTATCTACTTTATCTATATAGAGTATGTATTTGGGTGGTGCGGTGGCACAGTGGTTAGCATAGCTGTGTTACAACTCCAGAGCCCTGGGCTTAAATCATTGACAGTCACTGTATGTGACATGAGTTACCTTGTGATGGCCTGGCATCCTGGCTGGGGACGGTTTTTTGTGCCCTATGCTGCTAGGATAGGGTACAGCTACTTATACAGGGATAAATACATTTGAAAATGGAGGATGAATAAAGAGAATATGCAGTAACACGCATATGGATAAGTGCATATCTATGTAGTGCGACATAACATAGCATTCACAAGTCTGTTTCATTTACTTCAGAGTTCCTAGATTCCATAGTTTGTACGTAAGGTGCAAGGCCGGAGTCATCCTGGAGTCCATCATAGAGCCCAGATAGATAGATAGATAGATAGATAGATAGATAGATAGATAGATAGATAGATAGATAGATAGATAGATAGATAGATAGATAGATAGATAGATAGATAGATGTGAAAGGTACTATATAATAGATAGATGTGAAATGCACTATGTAACAGACAGATAGATAGATAGATAGATAGATAGATAGATAGATAGATAGATAGATAGATAGATAGATAGATAGATAGATAGATAGATAGATAGATGTGAAATGAACTATGTAACAGACAGACAGATAGATAGATAGATAGATAGATAGATAGATAGATAGATAGATAGATAGATAGATAGATAGATAGATAGATAGATAGATAGATAGATAGATAGATAGACACACACACTATGGTCTAAACACATGTCAGAATGAGTAACAAGGAGGGAAATTAAAAAGAAAGAATAATGTCTGACTTGACAGTCCCAGTCCTAGTGCGGCATTATGCAGGCATATTGTTGTTGGTATAAAGGTATAAAGTTTCTTGACACACTTCTGCTGAATAATTCGTTGGCTGAAAGTCCTCACTGCTATTGTGTCAGAGAGAGGTTGTGCAGCATTGTTCATAATGGCACTCAGTTTTGTTTTCATTTCCTTCTCAATCACAACCTCCAGGGGGTCCAGAGTGTGTCCCATAACTGAGCCTGCCCTTTAGTTAGCTTTTAAATTTGGTGGGCCTCTCTTGAAGTGATGTTACCAGCCCAGCACACCACAACATAGAAAATCGCACTGACTATCACAGAGTTGTAGAAGATGTGAAGGATGTCACTTCCCACATTAAAGGAATATAGTCTCCTAAGAAGAAGAAGAAGAGCCTGCTCTGCCCTTTCTTACGTAGTTCCCCTGTGTTTCAAGGCCAGTCCACCTGTCATTAACATGGATTCCCAAGTACTTGTCGGAGTGGACCACCTCTACATCCACTCCCTGAATAGTGAGCAGGCCTATGGCTATTTGGTGCGGTGAAAGACAATAATCAGTTCCTTGGTTTTGCCGATGTTAAGTTGCAGGCAACTCTTTCTGCACCAAGAAACAAGTGTTCTCCCCATGACTCTTCTCCTCTATCTCACCTCCTGATCAATACCATGCAGTCAATAACTTATGAAAATCTGTAGTACAATATGTCTGACATTTCTAAGTAGGTTTTTAAAGCTTCTAAAGTTGTATTATATCCATACATCACCATCACTTGATTTCTTACAGGGTCATGAGAGTTTGTAGCCTCTTCCCGCAGTTTCAAGCTCAAAGCAGGAAGCGACCTTGGATGCAATGCCAGTATATTAGAGGGTCACACTCATTTATACTGGGCCAATGAAAACATACCAGTTAACTCAGTAAGCAGGTCTTTGGGATGCAGGAGGAAAACCAAAGTGAGAAAAACGTGTGTAGACAGATGGAGAACAGGCCAACTCCACATTGGCATTTAAATAAGGAGTACCTGGAAGACTCTGCAGCTGTCAGACAGTAGAAGTAATCAATCAGCTACCAAATGTAATATTAAAATAATCATTTATGTAATAAGTAAAACCCAGCAGAAAATGAAAAAGAGCAAATCAAAACTCCTACCTACATTGACAGCAGACAAAATCAGTCTTCTACAGTACAAAGTAAAAAAAATCCAGTTAAAATGCATTCAATTAACAGTGTATTTATACAGTAAAAAACTAATACAATAAACAGTTAACATAATGATATTAAATAGATAAATACATGTAAAATGCACATTTAAGCAACGTTTTAGCTGTCAATGTCAATTAGTTGTTGCATTGCCCTAAGCACATAATGGTGCCACATTCTACATTTGCATAAAGTTGATTTGCATAAGGGAACGCCCCCTTGCACATTCTTCCTCATAAGCCTCATATTTATTGACGGTGAGGAATTACAATTTAATAACAGGTGGCAAAATGATATTCCAGTCTGTTCTGAATGTTTTTATGTGGCTATGGGAGCTGATTTATACTGAGTTATTTTTAACGTACTGGCAAAACTGCAGCACTCTCTATATTAGAAAAGCAACGTCTCCTTCTCCACTTGACAACATGAGTGGTATTTCATAAACAATGGTTTACATCAGATGATTAAAACAGTTGTCTGTTGACATTTTTTCTATTTTATACTGTAGGTATACTATAAGCTAAAAGTCACATTTAGCTTGAGTTGGTTTGATTTGACATAATGAAACAGTTCAATTTAACAGTAAAATGATCAAATATTAACTGTTGACTGCATTCATTTTACTCACATACACCATACTCTATGCTCCTGACTGCTTTTGACGGTTGAAGGATTGGCAGCTCAGTTGCCAGTTAATTAAGAGTTACATTACGACCGCATTTTTTACAGTGTAGATCACTAATTCTGTTCAATGCCAAGCTGGGCTTCGGGGCGCAATGACAGTTTACAAAGTTTTGCAGAAATGGAAATTAATGGGAAAGTGCAGCAGATGGATGGCAAGACAATTGCAAGGTTGTTAACATCCAGTAGTAATGACGGGTCCCTTTACCCTGTTTCTCAATTATGTTTTAAAGTCAGCTTTGCATACCACAGAACTTCTAAAGCTCTTTGCTTATTTTCATTTTTGTTGGAAATGTGCAATCAAAGTGTGTTTATGCTGACTGTGGATGGACAAGTTTTTCTTGTTATTATCATTCAGGCTATTTTCAGTGCCAGTTCAGTTGGTGATGGAATGTAACCCATCAACAATGGGCACATGTTTGCCTTTCACCCTCAAAGATGGTTTTAGCTACCTGCCTTGGTAGAGTAGGAGGACCCCGGAGGAAATCTGAACCATTTGGAGACAGGATGGAGTTCAATCTGGAAGTAGGAAAGGTTACATCAGGCCAAACAAATGGCAAACTTTATTTATAAGAGTGTGAGCAATGGTCAGTGTGCCAGCCTGACAAACAGAAGCAGTCAGACTCCCACATTCGCTGTACCCTGACACAGTCTAACATTTAAAGGGTGGAGTACAACCAAGGCCTTCTTGAGGGATTTCTGCTCATGCTGCCTCACCTAATCCATGGTCCTGTTCCAAAACTGATTAAAACCACTCCAGAACAATCAGAAAGAATTGATCTGCTCAGTTTACTTTTAGACGGTGCATGAGTGCACATCATCAGGCTGGTTAATAATTTCTAATAGGTAACCTGCCAAAAACATGGCTTTGTCTTTTGCCCAACAAGTTTTTCAGGAAAAAGTTACTAATGTTGATAAACGCTTTGAAATGCAGTGAGTCTGATATGAAAGTAAAAATAATCCTGGAGCTGGAGGGTGGAGATGTGTGGCACCAGCAAGTAAGAATTTCATGTGACAATAACGAGACTTGAAACAATGACAATCAACTAACCCCACAGCGGGCCTGGTGAAGAGCCCAAAACGACCACGTGGTGAGAACTCACAGGAACACAGGGGGACACATGCAGACAAGTACAGGGCTATGGGGGCAGCAGTGCTAATGTGTACCCTCATACACTGCTTTAGTGATGTTCATTTACGCTGCCTATGAAACGTATTCACCCCTGAGGAGTTTTCATATTTTAATGTTATACAACAATGAATCCCAGGGGAAGTCATTCAGCTTTATTGACACTAATCAGCAGGGAAAGACTCTGTAACGTCAAAGTGAAAACAGATCTCTGCAAACTGGTCTAAAATGAATTAAAAATACAAACCACAAGTGTGTAATCCATTCCCAGGAGTTTTAATTTTCCTTTTTTGGTGCAATACCCAAAAAAAACCTGATGGCCACACATGTTGTTGTAGGTACGTGTGTGGCAAAGCTGTTTTATTTCATTCTTCTTCTTCCTTCTTCTCCTTCATCTTTTCACACTTCTATGTGGGGTTGATGTGCTTGATCAGCTTTCTCCCAACATCTTGGCCCTGCACCTCCTCACCAGTCAAGCGCTTTTCCGTCAGATCTTCCATCCATCCATTTTCCAACCCGCTGAATCCGAACACAGGGTCACGGGGGTCTGCTGGAGCCAATCCCAGCCAACACAGGGCACAAGGCAGGAAACAATCCTGGGCAGGGTGCCAACCCACCACAGGACACACACAAACACACCAAGCACACACTAGGGCCAATTTAGAATCACCAATCCACCTAACCTGCATGTCTTTGGACTGTGGGAGGAAACCGGAGCGCCCGGAGGAAACCCACGCAGACACGGGGAGAACATGCAAACTCCACGCAGGGAGGACCCAGGAATCGAACCCAGGTCCCCAGATCTCCCAACTGCGAGGCAGCAGCGCTACCCACTGTGCCACCGCGCCGCCCTCCGTCAGATCTTCTTTTACTTTAACCATCCACTTCTGCTTTGGCCTCCCCCGCTTTCTCCTCCCATGTACTTCCATCCCCATCACTCACATATTCCTTGTCTCTCCTCATCACATGTCCATACCACTTCCTACACTTTCTTAGATTTCTCTCCCACTTGTGTTGTACCTCTGATTGTCTCATTTCTTATTCTGTCCTTTTTGTAACTCCACACATCCATCTCAACCTTCTCATTTCTGCCACATCTAACTTCTTCTCCTACTCTTCTCTTACTGCCCGCGTCTCAGCTCATTGCATTGCTGGTCTTACCAATGTCTTAAAACCCTGACTTTTAGTCCTGGCATTGACTCTTTGATCACAAAATACTCCTGGGATACATTCTAATAATTGTTCCATCCACATTATAGCCTATGGGTTATCTCTACTTCTAGTTTTCCATCTCAAACTACCACTGATCTCACATATTTAAATGTATCCACTCTTTTCAGCAGCTCTCCCCACAGGCTAACCTCTGAATACTGACAATTATTAAACCTCACATATTTTGACTTCCCCCCGAGCACATTTCTCCAGTTTTGATGTCACTACACTGGTTACCTGTGTCATTCAGGATTGACTTTAAAATTCTGCTTATGGTTTATAAAGCCTTAAATAATCTCGCCCCATCCTATATATCGGAATGTCTGACACCTTATATTCCAAATCGCAACCTCAGATCCTCAACTGAGTGTCTCCTTAGAATTCCAAGAGCAAAACTTAAAAGAAGTGGTGAGGCGGCCTTCTGCTGTTATGCACCTAAAATCTGGAATAGCCTGCCAGTAGGAATTCGCCAGGCTAATACAGTGGAGCACTTTAAAAAACTGTTGAAAACACATTACTTTAACATGGCCTTCTCATAACTTCACTGTAATTTAAATCCTGATACTCTGTATATCCAATTCATTATAATAACTATTCATGGTGGCTCTAAAATCTGTACTAACCCCTACTCTCTCTTCTGTTTCCTTTTCTGGTGTCCTTTTGGTGGTGGCTTGCGCCACCACCATCTACTCTAAGTACCATGATGTTCCAAAAATGATGGATGGATTAAAAGCCAGAAGTCTGTATGACCATCACCATCAAGTGACTCCGTGAGAACCCTAACTACAAAGAGGACTATTTCATTTATGTTAGGTAGAATGCCCAGAGGGGACTGGGTGGTCTCGTGGCCTGGAACCCCTGCAGATTTTATTTTTTTCTCCAGCCTTCTGGAGTTTTTTTTTTGTTTTTTCTGACCCCCCTGGCCATTGGACCTTACTCTTTTTCTATATTAACTAATGTTGTCTTATTTTAATTTCTTATTTTGTCTTTTATTTTTCTTTTCTTCATTATGTAAAGCACTTTGAGCTACTTTTTGTATGAAAATGTGCTATATAAATAAATGTTGTTGTTGTTGTTGTTCCTATTTATCTTTGTGGTGGATGGTCGGGAAGCCCCTTTGACACTGGATCCGGGGGAGCAGCCATGGGATGCACACTACAACCCCTGGAACACTTGGTGGCAGCCCCCCTGGGTTGCATTGGAACCACAATTGTGGAACATTGGAGCTCATCCTTGTTGGGCTCTGTGGCCACCGCCAGGGGGAGCTGAACGGCTTCCTGAGCCCGTGTGGGCTGTGATGCAGCCATACCCAGAAGTGCAGCCTGAATTAGGTTAATTATCACCTGATGCACTTCTGGGTGGGCTATATGAAGAAGAGTGTGTTTTTGG
This sequence comes from Erpetoichthys calabaricus, assembly GCF_900747795.2. NCBI lineage: Eukaryota > Metazoa > Chordata > Cladistia > Polypteriformes > Polypteridae > Erpetoichthys > Erpetoichthys calabaricus. The sequence goes on from NC_041402.2 coordinate 29,662,461, forward strand.
GTGTTTTTCTTTTGGTGTGTTTTGGGGACTGTGTAGGGCCTGTGGGACACGGGGAAGACGTGCCCCATGGCTGAAGACAAAAATAAAACCTTTTTGATTATTTTTATACGTGCTTCTGCAGTCAGTCTTTGTGGGGCTGATGCCTATATAGCGTCTTTGCCACAATCTTCAAACCCCTGTCTTCCAATGCCCATCTCCATTCTTCCAACTTCCTCTGCACTTCCTCTTGTCTGGTGCTACACAACACAATGTCATCAACAAGAAGCCTGCACCAGGGGTATTGGTCTTTAATCCCATAATTCAACACATCCATAACCAAGGACTTCAAGAAGATCCCTGGAGAAGACCTCCTCTAACTGGGATCTTGTCTGTTCCCCTAACACAGCTTTTAATCCAAGACCTCTCTCCCTCACACATAGGCGGAGTGGTGGCTCTGAGGCTAAGAGTCTCTGCTGGTATCTGGAAAGCTGACGGTTCAAGTCCCACTACTGCCAGGAAGGATCCTTGAGCAAAGCCCTTAACCTGAAAATAGCTCCAGTGGTGCCGTACAATGGCTGATCCTGCACGCTGGTAAGACAATTTCACCTGTGGCATTAATAAAGTATATCACGTATCCTGGAGAATCCTCCCATATTTCTCTGGTACTCCTTTCTGTTCTGTATTGGTAACGTGTGTAATCCGTTTGACAGTCTGCACAGTGACGTGTGAAACGCACTAAATAAAAGCAAACTGGTTTTACTTCACTTATTAGGTTCATTCTTTCTGTGACCCAACACAAAAAAACAAGTTTAATTGAACAAACTTTAGCTTGGCACCTTTTATGGTGAACCTATCTCAACATGTTTTCTTAGCACAGTATACACTCATGGAGTATCTTCTTAGGACACTGGGCAAGGCCTCCTTTTTTTTTCTTGTTCTTTATTTCGTCTTATTGAAATTATTGTATTAGGAATTTGTTAGTTTTCACATACCCCTTGGCATCAGAGCGCAGGGTCAGCCATTGTACAGCACCCCTGGAGGAAGTGCAAGTTAAGGGCCTTGTTCAAGGGCCCAGCAGAGTAGGGTCTCTTTTGGCAGTAACAGGGACTTGAACCGGCAACCTTCCAGATACCAGTGCAGATCCTTAGCTCTCAAGAAAACCTCAGTTCTTCCTGGCATGGATTCCACAAATCATTGTACACATTGCTTTCAGATTCTGGTCCATGTTGACATGACTGCGTCATGCGATTTCTGCAGCTTTGTCATGTTGTGAGTCTCTCGTTCTACTACATCTCAAAGGTGGTCAAATCTGAAGACTATGAAGACCACTGAAGAACATAGAACTCATTGTCATGCTCAGGAGAGCAGCCTGAAACGACTTCTGCAAGCTGGAAGGAGCCATTAGAAGACAGGCAAATCAGGGGCATGTAGGGATGCACCAGTACTCAAGTGGGCAGTGGCATTGAAGTGATGATTGATTGGTATTTACAGACCAAAAGTGTGCCAAGAAAACATTCCCCACATAATCACACCATCATCAGCAGCCTGAACTGTAGGCACAAGACAAGTTGGGCACGTGGATCACACTGTTGGTGTCAAATTCTGACCCTACCATCTATGGGCCTCAGCAGAAATAGAGATTTACCTCACCAGACTACGTGTTTCCAGTCTTCAGCTTTGCAGTTTTGGTGAATCTAGGCCCACTGCAGCCTCACCTTTCTGTTCTTGGGTGACAGAAGTGGAGCCTGACGTGGTCTCCTGATGCTGTAGTCCATCCTCCTCAAGGTTTGACATGTTGTGCATTCTGAGATGCTTTTCTGCTCACCCCAGTTGTGCAGAGTAGTTATCTCAGTTACAGTAGTCTTTCTGTCATCTCGACTCTATCTGGCCATTCCCCTCTGTCCTCTCTCATCAACAAGGCCTTTCCATCTACAGAACTGCCACTCACTGAATGCTTTTTGTTTTTCACACCATTCTGAGTAAACTCTAGAGACTGTTGTGTGTGAAAATCCCAGGAGATCAGCAGTTACAGAGCTACTCAAACCAGCCTGTCTGGCATTGACAATCATGCACCAGTCGAAATCACGAAGATCACATTTTTTTACCATTCTAGTATTTGATTTGAGCATTAACTGAAGCTCCTGATCTGTATCTGCATACTTTTATGGATTTCTCTGTTGCCACATGATTGGCTGATTAAGTGATTCTTTGGACAAGCAGGTGTACAGGTGGAGTGTGGACAGAAGAGCTCAAGGTAAAAAGTGGCCCACTAAGTCACACTGCCTAGAACAAAAAACTTTATTAACTGTATTTTTTTTTTGTTCTTTATTTCACCTTATACAATTTCTTGTATTAGAAATTTGTTAGTTTTCGCATACCCCTTGGGGTCAGAGCGCAGGGTCAGCCATTGTACAGCACCCCTGGAGCAATTGCAGGATAAGGGTCTTGCTCAAGGGCCCAGCAGAGTAGGATCTCTTTTTTGGCAGTGACCAGGATTTGAACCGGCAACCTTCTGGATACCAGCACAGATCCTGTTATGTGGTAGCATGAGGTCTACCATCTATTCAGTGTGAATAATAAAAGCAGAAGGGGTCTAAACAGTCCATATAACTGCAATACAACCTTTGTAATGACCACAGGCCCTGTGTTACCCAGTTAGCCTTAGAGCTACAGTGTGTGACAAGAACCTTTGTGCTGCTGGTCGTTATAAAATGCTGTCTCAAAAATATTTCTACTGCTGCCGAGGCATATTTCTCATTGTTTTTCTTTTTCTTTCTGAATTTGCTTTTCTGTAACAACTCAAATTTCCTCTTGCAGACAACTAAAGTTCTATCTATCTATCTATCTATCTATCTATCTATCTATCTATCTATCTATCTATCTATCTATCTATCTATCTATCTATCTATCTATCTATCTATCTATCTATCTATAGCACAATTCTGGACATTTTCATAAAATGATCAGAAGTGATGCCCTCAGGGTCACACAGATGGGCGGGTGATGAGTTCTGAACCTGCAGCCTGGTGCTGTACAGTCCCTTATCTACTCCACTAACCGTCACATAAAAAGAAAAAATCTGCAAATCATCAATAAATTTCAAAATCAGTCTGATGGAGATTTAGACGCAGTTCATCGGTTTAGGGGCAACTCTGTGTCTTCTTCCTTCTGCATGTCTGCTCCATGTACTGTGATAGCAGTCAGCATTACTCTTGGATGATCTCTACTGACACCTTGTGGCCAAATCATATGCTCTTCTTCTCGAACTGCACTATCATGATGTAAAGGAGATGAGAATAAATAACATTAATAGTAATACTACTACTCCCAGTACTACTACTACTGCTACTACTAATAATAATAATACATTTTATTTATATAGTGCTCTTCCCCTGCCCAAATGTAGCACTTTGCCCATAACTCAGGCAAACTTCAGCCAGCAGAGTTCTGAGTAGTCAGTGTGGTTAGGCCCTTAGTTTATTAAAGCTGCATTTCAAATGGCAGAGCAAAGTGAAGTCAGAGATTACTGAAAATTAGGTTTTTAAGTGCCATGGGTGGACCTGAAGATTTTCATTACTTAACTGTCCTCACCCCGTGAAGTCATGGCCACTCTTGTCTATAGGACTACTACAGCTGTCTCATTTGGACCTGCCTATCTGGGAGAGCAGAATGGTGATGCCAGTAAAATTATATTACACCGTTAAGCTCTCTAAATCAGTTCAGGATCACGGGGGGGTTGGAGCCTGTCTCATCTCTCCATGTTCATGGCAGGTGTGGTCAATTTTAAGATGGGTTGTCTGTAAATGCACCTCTACTAAGTAGTATTGTCTCCCTGCTGTCATCTATATGGCTGCTCAGACACCATCTTTATTTTATATAGTGCCTTTCATCTTAGAGTACTTTACAGGGCCATTGTTTTCAAGCACTGACATATGAAAATATATATTTATATATTAAGAAAGTATAGACACATGGAATAAGTTACCAAGTAGCATGGTAGACAGTAAGATTTTAGGGACTTTTAAAGCTAGGCTTGATGTTTTTTTATAGAAGAATTAAGTGGATAGGACTGGCCATCTTTGTTACGCCCAATGGCCTGTTCACATCCAGATGCGAATCTTCTACTATACATTATATGGGCAAAAGTATGTGGATACAGCCGCAGAGTACAGGCGTGTCAGCCGCACCTGTTATAAACAAGCACATAAAATGAAGCACCTAGCTGCGCAATCTCCATTGACACACCTTGGCAGAAGAATGGGTCGTATTGAAGAGCTCAGTGACTCCAAACATGGCACATACATAGGGTACTTTTGTGGCAAGTCATTAGGTAAATGTCTGCTCTGCTATATCTGTTATATCAGTCAACTGTAAGCACTGTTATTGTAAGGTGGAAGTGTCAAGGAGCAACAACAACTCAGCCACAATGTGGCAGACCACACAAACTCACAGAGTGGGGCCATCAAGAAGCACACAGTGTGTAAAAGTCATCTCTCCTCTGTTGTATCATTAACAACGGAGTCCTAAATTGAGACGAGAAGCAAAGTCAACACAAGAACTGTGTGTCAGGAGCTTCCTGAAATGGGTTGACATAACTGAGCAGCTGCATACCAGCCTAAGACCACTATGCATAATGCCAGCCGTCGACTGGTGTGGTGTAAAGCACACTGCCATTTGAGTCGGGTGGGAGCAGTGGAGATGTGCTGTAGAGTGATGAATCACACTTCACTAGCTGACAGGATTTGCAGATGCCAGGAGAACAACACCTTCTGGACTACATGGTGCCTACTGAAAAGTCTGGTGGAGGACTGATAGTGGACTGGGGCTGTTTTTCAGGGTTTGGGTGCTGCCCTTTGGTTCCCATGAAGGACCCTGTTAACGCCACAGCATACAAAGGCCGGTGTTTCCCAGCCTCGGTCCTGGGGACCCCCTGTGGCTGCAGGTTTTTGTTCCAACCAGATTGCTAATCAGTGACAACACCTGATAGCACTGATCTCATTTAATTAGCTGGTATTATTTTTATTTTATTATGCATTCAGAAAAGCACAGCAGGATGATTTTTACATTTATAAGACATTCAGAAATATTTCTGCTTTTGCTATAGATTTCAATGCTTAACTCTCTTTTGTTGATTTCATTATATTTTGCCTTTTCTCTGTGCAGTTTTTCCCCCTCGTTGTATTTTAATAATGACAATTTAAAACAAGCAGAGCAGACACGCTGGCATACAACACTGAATAATCAAAGGCTGCAAGTACTTTAGCAACCGACCCACTAATTAGTAAATAATAGATTAATTAAATAATTAGAATACCTAGAAAAGTAGAATGGAAATCACAATGAAAAGATTGTTATAAAGAAAAAAATACATTATTCCCATATAACTGCTTGGTACATTTTAATTTATTTTTTTTTTTACCAAACTTAGTTTTCTAATTTCTATATTGCTCTCAAAACACAGAACTTGGGAAATAACACATCACTTGATTAGCCCAGGAGTCCAATTAAAAACAGAAGCTGCTTGGAACAAAAACCAGCAGCCACAGTGGGCCCCCGGGACTGAGTTTGGGAAACACTGTTATAGATGATTGTGTGGCCCCATGAGACTGTGACCCTACTTGATCAGATAACAACAACAAAAATAAGACTTTTTTCTATAGCACATTTTCATGCAGACAATGGAGCTCAAAGTGATTTACAAGATAACAAAGAGAAGATTACTTGAAAAGAAAAAAAAGAAGATTAGGTAATAATATTAAAGAATAAGTAACAAAAAAATAAGGTCAGATGGCCAGAAGGACAGAAAAAAAAACTCTAGCTAGGTTGGAAATAAAAAAAAAAAAACAAAATCTGCAGGGGTCCCAAGGCCAAAAGACCACCCAGCCCCCACTGGCTATTCTACCTAACACAGATGTTCTTGAATCAGTCCTCTTGGTTTTCATGCTTCAAGGGATAGGATTTGATGAAGTGGACATTATGAAGGGAATCAGTGCAGTGGATCGAGACTGTTATTTTAAAATGAGTTCAGCAAGAACACGTGGACACAGTTGGAAACTTGTTAAGGGTAAATTTCACACAAACATTAGGAAGTTTTTCTTTACACAAAGAACGACAGACACTTGGAATAAGCTACCAAGTAGTGTGGTAGACAGTAAGATGTTGGGGACTTTCAAAACTCGACTTGATGTTTTTGTGGAAGAAATAAGTGGATAGGACTGGCGAGCTTTGTTGGGCTGAATAGCCTGTTCTCGTCTAGAGTGTTCTGATGTTCTAATGTTCTAACATCTAGGCCTTCATTCCATCATCTCAGGGGGCAGCATGGTAGTTTGATCAGCTGGTGATGGCGATCTGCGCCACAGAAGAACCAAAAGAAACAGCAGAGGATATTAGAGATTAGTAATGATTGCGGATCCCTGTAGAACATAATTCTGTATTCATACAGTCTATCAGAAAAATGTAGCTATGAAAAAGCCATATTAAAGTAATTAGTTTTTAAGAGTTTTCATAAATGTTCCACAATATTAGCCTGGTGAATTCTTACCAATAAAGTATTCCGGATTTTAGGTGCATAACAGCAGAAGGCCGCCTCACCACTTCTAAGTTTAACTTTTGGGATTATAAGCAGACACTCATTTGAAGATCTAACGTTACGACTTGCAGTTTAGGGGGACAGGCATTCCAAAATATAGGACAGGGTGAGATTATTTAAGGCTTTATAAGCCATTAGTAGTATTTTAAAGTAAATTCTGAATGACACGAGTAACCAATGTAATGATGTGAAAACTGGAGAGATGTGCTCACATTTTCATCTGTTAGTTAAGATTCTTGCTGTTGCATTCTGCACTAATAATAATAATATTCTGCTCAAAAAAATTTAAGGAATATTTTTTAATGAGAGTATAGCATCAAGTCAATGAAACTTCTGGGCTATTGATCTGGTCAGTTAAGTAGTAGAGGGGGCTGTTGATCAGTTTAAGCTGCTTTGGTGTTAATGAGATTAACAACAGGCGCACTAGAGGGGCAACAATGAGACGACCCCCAAAACAGGAATGGTTTAACAGGTGGAGACCACTGACATTTTTCCTTCCTCATCTATTTTTTCACTCATTTTGCATTGGGTTGCAGTCAGTGTTACTACTGGTAGCATGAGGCGATACCTGGACCCTACAGAGTTTGGTTGCACAGGTAGTCCAACTTCTCCAGGGTGGCACATCAATACGTGCCATTGCCAGAAGGTTTGCTGTGTCTCCCAGCACAGTCTCAAGGGAATGGAGAAGATTCCAGGAGACAGGCAGTTACTCTAGGAGAGCTGGACAGGGCCGTAGAAGGTCTTTAACCCATCAGCAGGACTGGTATCTGCTCCTTTGGGCAAGGAGGAACAGGATGAGCACTGCCAGAGCCCTACAAAATGACCTCCAGCAGGCCACTGGTGTGAATGTCTCTGACCAAGCAATCAGAAACAGACTTCATGAGGGTGGCCTGAGGGGCCGATGTCCTCTAGTGGGCCCTGTGCTCATTGCCCGGCACCGTGGAGCTCGATTGGCATTTGCCATAAAATACCAGAATTGGCAGGTCCACCACTGTGCTTTTCACAGATGAGAGCAGGTTCACCCTGAGCACATGTGACAAACATGAAAGTGTCTGGAGAAGCCACGGAGAATGTTATGCTGCCTGTAACATCGTTCAGCATGACCGGTTTGGTGGTGGGTCAGTGATGGTCTGGGGAGGCATATCCATGGAGGGATGCACAGACCTCTACGGGCTAGACAGCGACACCTTGACTGCCATTACGTATCGGGATAAATTCTTTGCATTTATATAGCGCTTTTCTCACTACTCAAAGCCCTCAGCAATTGCAGGTTAAGGGCCTTGCTCAAGGGCCCAACAGAGCAAAGTCCCTATTGGCATTTATGGGATTCGAACCGGCAACCTTCTGATTGCCAGTGCAGATCCCTAGCCTCAGAAGGGATGAAACCCTTGGACCCATTGTCAGACCCTATGCTGGTGCAGTGGCTCCTGGGTTCCTCCTCGTGCACAACAATGCCCGGCCTCATGTGGCAAGAGTATGCAGGCAGTTCCTGGAAGATGAAGGACTTGATACCATTGACTGGCCCCCATGCTCTCCTGACCTCAATCCAATAGAACACCTCTGGGACATTATGTTTCATTCTAAGTCCACCAGGTTGCACCTCAGACTGTCCAGGAGCTCAGTGATGCCCTGGTTCAGAGATCCCCCAGGACACCATCCGTCGTCTCATTAGGACGTTGTCAGGCATGCATACAAGCATGTGGGGGCCATGCAAGCTACTGAGTACAATTTTGAGTTGCTGCAATGAAATTTCAACAAAATGGACAAGCCTGCCGCATCATTTTTTCTCTTTGATTTTCGGGGTATCTTTGAATTCAGCCCTCTGTAGGTTGATAATTTTTATTTCCATCAAACGATGTGGCGTCCTTTTGTTCCCAACACATTACCCAGTCCATATCAGTAGGGACAGGCAGCAGGATTTTGTTCCCCTTGAGATCTGATGTGTTTTCAAAGTGTTGCTTTAATTTTTTGGAGCAGTTTATTATTTTTTGTTTTATTATTTGAATCAACTGGGGCCTTGATAAAAGATTAGAGGTGGCACATGTCAACAGGGAGTTTCAATAATCAATGTGGGATTTGATAAAAGCATGAACATGTCTCTCAGCTTTAGAAAAGGAGAGGAAAGAGCAAAGCGAACATGGGATACGTTATGGAGGTGGAAGTAAGAAAGTTTCTTAATGAGGTTTATGTGAGCAGAGAAATTGCAACCAATTGACGTCTTTCTTAGGTGGTCCTGTTAGGAGTGCATTACAGAAATCTAGCTGACTCAAAACAAAAATGTGAACTAATTTTTTGTAAAGTTATGAGAGGTTTAGCTATATTCTTTAAGTGAATAAATGCGCCTCTATAATCTTGTTAATACGAAATTTCAAGTTTAGGTCGGAGTCAATGATAGCCCCCAAATTCTTTACCTCTGCCTTGACTTTTAAAGCTACGGGAAAGTAAAAATACACAATAATAGCAATAGCAGGCCTTTTAACACACACATAATCCAATGAAAAGAACATTTGTCCCAAATGTATGACATTATCGTGCACTTATGACCCCATTATTGTATCATTTCTATATTTATCCTTTAAAGGCCCAGAAAGGCTGTTTCACCTGGCTAAAGATCACATCCACTGTCCATTAGCACAATGTGTCCCTGATTGTTTGATTCCTGTCATGCCACCTGAAAACATCTAAAGAGATGACAATAATCTGAACAATGCCTGGAGCTCACAGTCAACATGAAGGCCAACAAGCCCTCTGCATGAAGACTTTGAATTGTGAAAGAAGGGAGCGCCTTATGTTGTCTAGAAGATCAAAGGGTTTTATTATTTTTTTTTCTACAATTAAATGTTTTTATTTAATTTGTGAAACTTGTGTAATGTGGGCATTTAAACCTTTTATTAAAGCACAGCTTTAATCTATTCCTAATAAAGAAAGAAGTTCTTCAATGACCTTTTCAGTGCTTTGTTTCTTTCTGTCCCATTTGCTCATGCCATGTTCATTGATGCCATGATCAAACTGCTGCATTGTTATTCATCTAAGGAGCAGCTGGTTTGTTTGGTTCATGACCTCAGATATCGTAACATTCTTGGTCCACGTCTCATAGGGACACGTTTCTCAGGTGGTCACAGACTGTCTGAGAGAAGCCGACCATAGAAGCAGCCATTGAAAGTGTGGAAGTGGGGCACAGATAGAGCACTTAAAGGATGTTACTTACATCATGTAGTTTGTACTGATGACTGAGAAAAGATTTTATTCTCATGTTTATGCAGAAAATTGAGAGAAAAATTATATAAGACAACCCAATCATAACTAATTCTGTATAACTGAAGACTATATAAAAAACATCCATGGAAAATAAAAAAAAAATATGTTACTCGAGTCACATAATCCACATGTCTGCAATCCAGTTGTATGCTTAAAACATGTGAAACGCATGCTTTTTTGCTAAAAATCAGTGCACATTATGAACAGGAAAATACAGCCAAATGGGATTGACACTGGAATTGATGATCTGCTTGCCCCACTCAGTTGTTGGTACCTTTTTCCTACTGACACATGCAAGTAAGCTGTGCTTGAAGTGGGTCAGTACTCACCATTACACAGTCAGGGCACATCTTAGAATCTCTACATGGAGCACCAGCACCTTTCATTAGCATACAAGTCAGCTTACCACCATGGCACATGACGCCTCACACAGGAACACTGTTCGATTAAACGCTGATGTATCCTCAGAAACTGAGTACCACTTGGAATCTGTACACTATTATATAGTGCCTTTCATTTCTATCTATCTATCTATCTATCTATCTATCTATCTATCTATCTATCTATCTATCTATCTATCTATCTATCTATCTATCTATCTATCTATCTATCTATCTATCTATCTATCTATCTATCTATCTATCTGTTATATAGTGCCTTTCTATCTATCTATCTATCTATCTATCTATCTATCTATCTATCTATCTATCTATCTATCTATCTATCTATCTATCTATCTATCTATCTATCTATCTATCTATCTATCTATCTGTTATATAGTGCCTTTCTATCTATCTATCTATCTATCTATCTATCTATCTATCTATCTATCTATCTATCTATCTATCTATCTATCTATCTATCTATCTATCTATCTATCTATTAAAAAAAGCACAAGCAAAGAAAGCATAATGAGTTGTGGCACCAGCAGGTGATACCCATATAACTGTTGGCAAAAACTAACATAAGCAAGTTGACAGATAAGTGAGGATGTCTCTCCAGACACAATTCCAAAGTTTGACTTACCAAAGATGGCTATTGAGCTCATTATGAGGTTGATGAGGTGGAAGTGGACTTTACATGCTTCCACTGGGATCTATCATTAGGAAACATCATGTTAATTTTCACTTGTATGTAGATGACACCCAGTTATACCTCCGATGTTGTCTTTAATTAGTTGTGTTAGTGAATTAAAGGAGTGGATGAATGAGAACTACTTGTCTTTAAATACAGATAAAACAGAGATGTTAATTGTTGGAGGGAATGACGCTGATCATAACAATATTCTGTCATCATTTAACTCCATTGGAATCTCCATTAATTTTACTGAATCAGCCAGCAATCTAGGAGTTATCTTTGACTCTAGCATATTACAAAGTTGTCCAAAACATGTTTCTTCCATCTTAAAAATGTTAGGAAATTAAGGCGCTTTCTAAATAAACAGGATTCTGAGAAATTAATTCATGCATTTATTTCTAGTAGGATTGACTACTGCAATGAGGTGTTCACTGGATGTTCAAACTGTTCTTTATACAGCCTCCAGTTAATCCAAAATGCGGCTGCAAGAATTATTACAAGAACAAGAAAATACAAACACATAACTCCAGTTCTTAAATCCTTACACTGGCTCCTGGTTAAGTTTAGGACAGATTTCAAAATCCTCCTTTTAACATATAAAGCATTAAATGGCTGAGGTCCGGCTTACTTGTCTGAACTTATCATGACTTACAAACCAGAGCGCACATTAAGATCTCAAGATGCCGGTCTGCTTATGATTCCAAGGGTTAATAAAATAACAGTGGAAGGTCGAGCTTTTAGTTACAGGGCCCCTAAACTGTGGACTGGTCTGCCTGCTACTATAAGAGATGCCCCTTCGGTCTCAGCTTTCAAATCCCCCCTGAGGACTCACTACTTCAGTTTAGCATATCCTGACTAGAGCTGCTGATTAACTGTACAGACTGCATCTCTGTTGTTGGTCATTAGCACTAAAACATAAGTAACATGATAGTTACAATTGGATACTAACCCTCACCTATTCTGTTTCTCTTCTCGGTACTCAAATGTGGCACTTGGTGCTACGGCCCACCTGCCAAGTTGTTTTGCCTGCCTAAGGTAAAGTCATCCCTGATGGAGGATCGCAGGAATCGTGGGAAAGAGGGGTCCTTTCATCGGATTGGCTGTCCCAGCACTGTTTCAGCTGTGGAATGGCCAAATGCGGGAGGCAGCTTGATGGCTGAGGTCTCCAGGACTCTAAACAAATCCAAATCTTATTATGTGATATCATCTACTGTTAAATTCTGCTCCGTACTTCTAAAATTTTTATTTTTATACTGTATTGAGGATTTGTTCTGTTCTGTGTATTGTATTGTATTGACCCCTTTCTTTTTGACACCCACTGCACGCCCAGCCTACCTGGAAAGGGGTCTCTTTTTGAAATGCCTTCCCAAGGTTTCTTCCATTTTTTCCCTACAAGGTTTTTCCTTGTTTTCTTAGAGAGTCAAGGCTGGGGGGCCTGTTAAAGCCCATTGCGGAACTTCTTGTGTGATTTTGGGCTATAGAAAAATAAATTGTATTGTATTGTATTGTAAGAGAGTAGCTCAGGTGACTGGTAATAAGTTTGTAGCAACTGCGCTCACACTCAGAAGCAGCAAGTTTCATGTTCTGGCTGAGCTGGAGAGAAGTCCAAACTCGTCAAACCATACTACGGGCCTCCCTTGTCCACTAGTGGGGGTGAGTTCTGTAGTAGGGCTAAGTAAAATGTTGATCATGTTTGTTTAATGTTTGTATGTGTTTTGTTTGTCATACCCTGTGCAGGACACTCACTAAATTTAGTGGGTATGCATGCTGTTGATTGTTGCATTGAAGCCACGTCGCTTTTCAATTTGCTTCAAGAGCTTTATACAGCGAGGTGGGAAGCATTGAAGAAAAATAGCATCCTCACCACAAAAAGCCTCTCCACTACACGATGGTCGGCAAGATATGATGCCTGTAGGGCACTGAAAGAAGATTGGTTTGCCATCATAGATGCTCTAAAATACCTCGAAAGTGACGAAACCCAAAAATCAGGAACTCGAGCAGAAGCTAGAGGTATACTCATCAAGCTGCGAAGACTTGAAACAGCATTCATGGCACAGTTTTGGGGAACAGTGCTGCTCAGATTACACCAAGTATGTGCAACACGTGGAAACTGATGTTTTGGAAGTTGCTGAAGTTCTCCAATCACTAGTAAAGTTCTTTATAGAACTGCGAGAACAGTTTGATTTATATGAGGAAAACATTCTCAACATTTCTGAAAAGAAAGTATATGAGCGTGATGAAAAGCATTTGATTCTCAGGAGACTTCAGTCTGATGAGACACGTGATAGTGAAGTTCGTTTAAGTGGGTGTGACAACATTTCTAATGATAGCTGACAACCTTAAAGCAGAACTTGAGAAAAGGTCAGTTGCTTACAAAGAGTTTGGTGCTATTACAAAATTCTGGTCGCTGACTTCTCCTGAACTTGAAGAAGAGGGAAGAAACCTGCTTTTGATTTTCAAAGATGATCTGAAACCCGCTCTATGCGACGAACTTGTCCATCTGAAATCTCACATAACTGACTGCAACATTGGGACTAAAAACCCCTTAGCACTTTGCAAGTGGCTACGAGAAAAAGGACTACAAACAGTTTATCCAAACGTTGACATTTTATTAAGAATGTTTGTCTGCATGCCAGTGACGAATTCTTCAGCTGAAAGGTCTTTTTCTTCTCTGAAAAGAATCAAGGATCATTTAAGATCTACAATGCAGCAAAATAAGCTGATGCCCTTGCACTTCTTTGCACTGAAGCAGATTTAACAAGATCTGTCGACTTCAATGAAACACCTGAAGCCTTTTCATGGACAAAAGCGCGAAGGAAGAAATTCTAGTAGGTATTTAAGATGACTTGAAGAAATTCGATGGAAAGTTTTTTTGTAGGTTTTAATGTTATGCAATTTCATAAGTAGTGTAGTAGCGTAGTTTTGAAGTAAAAATATAATGTGGTTCAAAGATTATAAGGATTGTATTAAGTGCTTATATGTTTCAAGAATAAACTATTACATATTAAATTGAAAATTATAAATCTACTTTTTTGGGGGGGGGGGCACAGAATTACATGCTTTGGCCTAATGCTTAGAAATGTGTAAATCTGGCCCTGGGTGAGACTGTGTCAAGTCACACTTCGAAATAGCACTGTTTCATTATTTGAGTCTTGTTTGGTTTTCATCCATTGCTCACCTCCACAGTTTCTGTGTGTTCCTTGGAAATTTTTGTGTATATGAATGTTTGTTTTGTAAATTATACACGTTTTCTGGTTAAGACAAGGGGAGGACAAGGAAGATTGGGGTTTTGTCATTTCGTTTTCTTCTTTTCTCTAACACTGTATGTATTTGCACCTGCATCGTGAATATGGGGATTTCTCTGTATTATATATCATTCTTTTTCCAATATATTCATTTTTTTACACACTGAACCTTTTATCTGTGCTCAACTTATTTGTTTTTAACCGTCAGCTGGGGAGTTGAGTTAAGGGCGGGTAAGGAACGAAGGGGTAAGTACGGTTTGACGTGGCCAAGTCCGGACTTCACTTCAGCACAGCCAGAGTGTGTAACTTGCCACCTCTGGCTGTGAGTACAGTTGCTAGAAGTTCTCATCCCATTGCTGGATCAGCGGAGAAGCATAAGGTGGCAGTGCCATCCGTCAATTCAGGTGGAACTACTGTTTAACAAGCCCTGAAGATGTCTACCAATATATATAAAATACATATAACACACAGGGTCACGGGGGTCTGCTTGAGCCAATCCCAGCCAACACAGGGTGCAAGGCAGGAAACAAACCCCGGGCAGTGCACCAGCTCACTGCAGATATAAAATACATTATATATAATATAAAAAAAATATATATATAATACTAAGGTCTGTCCGTCTGTCGTGAACTAGAACCAGGATCTTGCCCTTAATTGCAAGCTTATGACCTGATATTTGCTGGTTAATCAACAAACTTTGGCAACATCAACCTTGACCAAGTGAGCTGATTTCTTGTGTTAAACTAATTAAGAAGATGACATGGCAGAAAGAAAAAGAAGAGCAGTGACATCTGCTGATTATTCAAACAAATTGCAGAAGCTGATTACTTGATAGGAAGAAGAATGGCAGCTGCGGTATCTGCTGAGCATCAGGCACTTATGGCACAGCAATCTGCTGGTACTCATGAGCTACTGAGGTTGAAGCCTTGATTTGGTCTTATTCAAAAGGTTACGGTCTGATACATTCTGGAAAGTCAAATAATTTGAGGTTGCGACAGTCCCAGAAAAGTAAAGTGTTCTTTAAAGTAAGTAACATGGCAGACATAAAAGCAGTGCCACTTGCAGAGCAGCTTATTGGTGGGAAGAAAGGTTTATTGTAATAAAAGCTCAATCTTTGCAAGCCCATCTATTGACAATCTCCCGGGGTATGCTATACATACATACTGTATGTACATACTATACATCTTCTTTATTGATAATCAAGTGTAAGCATTGTGCTTATTGATTATGGACTATGATAAAGAACTCCATAATCGGAAGAAGTAAAAGGCAGGATAGTAGCGACATCTGCTGAGCATAAGCCGCATCATGGAAGGCACTTAATACAGGATACAGAATACAAGAAGGAGAACAAGACAGAAGTGCATGGCGACAAACGAGCACTTCTTGGGAAAGTTACATCTCCAATGTGATGACTTGTGACGCTCGATTTGTTCACTGCCTTGCCAAAATGGAAAAGATCAACTTCCTTGATATGGACCACCTTTATTTGTGGACCAGCGGTCCGTATGTTTCTTAATATTAATTATAAAAATTCAGATTTTACAATTCTTCTTTGAAAATATGCTAAAAGACAACTGCAATGTCACACATTGCATCTTTTACTTAATCTTTTTAAGGCAGCCAGTGACCCATAAATAATAATGGGTGCTGTTATAGCACTCTGAAATCCGCAAAAAGCATCCAAATGAGCTATTTTATTAAATGAATAAAAACAAGAGATGCAGATACAAATGTGAAAGTTCAACATATAAAACCACAGTCTTGGATGGGATGCAGGCCAGGTGCACACACACACACACACACACACGCACGCACACGCACACACACACACACACACACACACACACTCCAGCAGAATTTAGAGTCTGATCAAGGATACCCCATGTCTCTCTAAAAACAGAACTATAGATGAAAAAAGTTCTAAATATTTCTAATCAATTTCTTTATATTGTATGTCATATTTGAAATTTTTATATAGTAAATTGGCCTTTTAAGTGGAAGTGCTTTTTAAAAGAATACTTTGAATTGAAATAAATTAAAAAAGAAACAAATTCCTCAACCTGCCTGCTTTTCTTCACAGTAAAGTGAAGTGAGTGCTTTCCCGTGTCCATTGTTGTATTCTGTCTTCAGGGCGACCTCTTCCTTGCTTTCATTGGTTGACTCTTAAATTAATGTCACCCGGCCTGCCTTGTGCCAGACTCATTTATATAATTCTTTCAAATGTGCCAAGAAACATCTGGCTCTGCTTATGTCTATACATTTTTCAAATTACAGGTTGCCTTACATAGTACAAAACCTGCTTATTAAAAGCAAACAATATATAATAGATTAATCGTCATATAATTAAGAAACTATAAATGTAAAACAGATACCTTAAATGTCTAAAAGCCTCGCAAAATAATATATTTGGGTCAGCTCTGTTAACAACATAAATCAGGCTGGTACACAGGGTGTCAGTTTATGGGGTCATGATATAGTGGCAGACTCATACCAGTCACAAGCAATTGAGGAGGTGCAGGCTGAAGAGGGGTTTAAGTATTCATTCATTCATTCATTTTCTTAGCCCAAGACATGATCACTGGAAGCTGGAGACTACTCGGGTAGCATCTGGAGTGACATAGGTATGACAATTGTTTGCAGAGCCCATTCATACACACACAGTACCTCATTTTGGGAAAAGTTTAAAGTCACCAATAATGTAACCTGCATGTCCTTAAGAAATGAGAAGAAAAAACACATAAGGAGGAATGGCAGACGCTGAAGACGCAGCAAAATCAATTTAAGAAATCTTGGGGCTTTTGTTCGAGCGAGGGACAGGAGTCAAATGGAAGGTTAGGGTGCTAACCAGACCACCCTGTTTACTTGAAATAACAAAATAAACCTGAAAATGTTAGGCACGTAATACCACGGAATTAACAAAGATTAATGTTTTGGCTGTTGGCTTCACAACAGCCTTATCCATGGACTGGAGCTCCGTAAAGTGGTGTACTTACCTCCTGAACAAGACACCACTTCTTGGGAAACCCATGCAGACATGGGGAGAACAGGCAAACTCCATGCTGGGAGGTCCCAGGACATGAGCTGACAAATTCCCAGATGTCCTACACTAAAAACAATAACAAGCAGAATAGCTGCCGGCATACTGGTGGTGTTCATGATGCTTTATTAGGTCGTATCTGTTTGACAAATTTATTTTTATTAATTTTCCACATGAAGGGCACATTCAGCATAGAAATCTGTACACACTCATGTCAAATTCTAACAGTCAGACAAAAGATATGAGTCAAAAATCAGATACTTTCAGCTGTAGTGTGAATGGAACCTTATGTATTACTTAAAAAGAAAGCTTGATGGGCTAAAGGCTCTTATTTTTAAAATCTTCTTATGTTTGTGGTTGGTGCGGTCGCACCTTTGGTCCATACTATACAGTGGACCCGAAGTAATTTTCCCCATAGGATTGTATGTAAATACAATTAATCCATTCCAGGCCGTACGAACTGTATGTAAATATATTTTTTTAAAGATTTTTAAGCACAAAAATAGTTAATTATACCATAGAATGCACAGCGTAATAGTAAACTAAATGTTAAAACATTGAATAACACTGAGAAAACCTTGAACAGAGAAAAGTAACATTGCAAGAATTCACGCTATAGCCTTACGAACCGCTGCTGTAAACACTTTTTTTTAATGAGTTTCAAGCACAGGGAAAAACATGAACATTTGAAAAATCCGTAATTTAATAAACAACCAAGAAAAGGAACATTGCAACAATGCACGCTACGAACCGATCACTGTAAACAGAAGTGAAGTGGAGGTTAAAATCCAATAGAAAAAAGTCTTCATTAAATACAACGAGATTAAAACAATGCTGGAATCAGTCTCTTTAAAAACAAGCCTGGTGCATTCTTTAACTGCCTTCTCGGCCTTATGCGGCCAGCCCTCTCTCTCGCTCTCGCTTGCTCTCTTTCGCTCTCTCTCTTTCTCTCTCTCTCTCTCTCTCGCTTGCTCTCTTTCGCTCTCTCTCTCTTGCGCTCTCTCTCTCCCTCTCTCTCTCTCTCTCTCTCGCTTGCTCTCTTTCGCTCTCTCTCTCTCTCTCTCTCTCTCTCTCTCTCTCTCTCTCTCTCTCTCTCTCACGCTCTCTCTCTCGCTCTCTCGCTCTCTCTCTCTCTCTTGCTCTCTCGCTCTCTCTCTCTCGCTCTCTCGCTCTCTCTCTCTCGCTCTCTCTCGCTCTCTCTCTCTCTCGCTCTCTATCGCTCTCTCTCTCTCTCTCACTCACTCTCTAGCACTCTCTCTCACTCTCGCGCTCTCTCTCTCTCTCTCTGTCGCTCTCTCGCTTGCTCTCTTTCACTCTCTCTCTCTCTCTCTCACTCTCTATCGCTCTCTCTCTCTCACTCTCTATCGCTCTCTCTCTCTCTCTCAGTCGCTCTCTAGCACTCTCTCTCGCTCTCTCTCTCTCTCACTCACTCTCTAGCACTCTCTCTCACTCTCACGCTCTCTCGCTCTCTCGCTTGCTCTCTTTGGCTCTATCTCTCTCGCTCTCTCTCTCTCGCTCTCTCGCTCTCTCTCTCTCTCTCGCTCTCTATCGCTCTCTCTCTCTCTCAGTCGCTCTCTAGCACTCTCCCTCGCTCTCTATCGCTCTCTCTCTCTCTCTCTCACTCACTCTCTAGCACTCTCTCTCACTCTCGCGCTCTCTCTCTCTGTCGCTCTCTCGCTTGCTCTCTTTCACTCTCTCTCTCTCTCTCTCTCTCCCTCTCTATCGCTCTCTCTCTCTCACTCTCTATCGCTCTCTCTCTCTCTCTCAGTCGCTCTCTAGCACTCTCTCTCGCTCTCTATCGCTCTCGCTGTCTCTCACTCACTCTCTAGCACTCTCTCTCACTCTCACGCTCTCTCGCTCTCTCTCTCTCTCGCTTGCTCTCTTTGGCTCTATCTCTCTCGCTCTCTATCTCTCTCTCTCTCTCTCTCTCTCTCTCTCAGTTGCTCTCTAGCACTCTCTCTCGCTCTCTTTCGCTCTCTCTCTCTTTCACTCTCTCTCTCTCTCTCACTCGCTCTCTAGCACTCTCTCTCGCTTGCTGCACAGGGAATGCACAGGGAGAGACTGAACACATGCAGAAATCATCAGCGTGTACGAACCGGAAGGGAACCTGGTTTGTTCGTCACCCGAGTGTGTGGTCATGAACAGATGCAAAAGTTTGGCAAACTTTTTGGTCGTAACCCGATTTATACGTGGTCCAAGATGTTTGTGACCCGAGGTTCCACTGTACTTCTAATGTTCAAATTCAGGTGAAGTGGGCCTTTAACAACTGGGTGGTTTGATTTCTCTGCCTCATTTTGTAACTATTATGATATGGAGTCTCTGACTTAACAAAAAGACCCAAAAGCAGGCCAGAACCCTCACTGGTCAGCCCAGAAGAGGCTAAGCCCCCAACTGCTACCTGCAGGCTTCAGTCTAAGCAGGCTTAAAATGGGCAACAGGGTTTTAAAGTTCAAAATGCTTTTAATGTCTGAAGAGTCTGAAGAATGTTTACAAATGATGATATTTATTCACAAAATAGAAAAACAAATAACAAAAACACTCAAAAGAGCAAAAAAAAAAGGTGCCTGTAGGGCAATCCAAAGTAACCAAGTCCCAATACATAACCTGAAATCAAAATTCTAAAACAAGAGCAGAAAATGACAGGGAAACCAGTACATCCTCACAAACAGCAATACTCTCAGCTGACTCCTTCACACTTCCAGGCACCACCACTGAGACCCTCTTCTCTTCTCTGAGTCAATAAGAAGCCAAAGGGAGGGCTCAGCCGTGGTGACGTCAGGGTGGCCGCGCCTTGTGCAGTGCCGCCCACTGAACACAAGGAATGGACGCACATTTAAAGGAATAGGATACAAATAACAAATACATCTAATAGAAATAACATCCAAACATGAAGAAATAAGAACTCAAAAATGACAAAAACAACCATAAAACAGAAAACAAACCTACGCCAGGGAATCCCCCCGGACTGTCCTCTAACAGTAACTTCAAAGCCTCAAGCTCACCTCCTTTTCTTTGCCAAGTCAAACCGCCTGCCTACTTTCCTTGACATGTTTGCTTTGCTGTGCTTTCGGAGAGTTTCCAGTTTCACGGGCGCCCACTATCTCATTTGACCGCATGATGATTGCTGGACCTGAGAGGCCGCTGATCTCATTTCGGTTTCTGTTATCCTTATTCCAGTGCAGCCTGTTTTGCAGTCATTTCCTGCACATGAAACTGTCAAGGAAGGATCTGTCTTTCTAGCCTTCACTTCCAGTTTGTCAGGATGTCTTTAATTTCGCTTCTTCCTCCTTGGGGACGTCTCCAGGCCAACTTCATCATCTGTCTTTTCCTAAATCAAAGGTATTTGCTTTTTGACGACTGGACCAACCTGTCATCTTTGATCTTATTGTAGTGATGAGGGTCAGATGGCTGACAACTGCAGCCTACACATTTCATCAAATCCAACTCTAATCCTCATCCTGAATAAAAGAATAACTGAAGCTGCCATTGTTCCAAGTGTTCAAAACCTAGAGGTGTTGAGTTTGCCCGTCTATCACTGAGTCTTTCACACACACACACACACATGCGATAGGCAATTTAAGGATGCTGAATGATGAGTGCAACTTTGGATTTGAACGTCTTATCCATTTTACCATGTGATGGCTCTGTAGCTCCTATGACATGGAAGCCGAAGCTGCTGATATTGCAACTGCTTTTGTTATTGTCACGCATAACCTCATTTCTGACTCAATTCTTTAGTGTAGAAAACAGCAAATCTAATTCCACTCAGATTTGACATGTCCTTCTCCATAGGATATGATCCACCCTAGGGATTTCAGACTCTAGATCTCCTGTGTTTGGTCCCCCTAATTCCCGAAAGCTTCTTATAAAGAAGTCACTTTCTAGAACCGTCAGACACATTAAGCCTTACTTGAGGAACTGGGAAAGAGCATTTATGGAGATGGAGTCCAGTGTGACAAGCAAACCCTCCTACCTGGAAATGAAACGACGGCTAAGGTAGTGAGGTGAGTCCATAACATCTGCTGTGACTCCAGACTGCTCCAAGCAATCCTTTGGTTCATCTGATTAGATCTTGGACAGTCTTAGCTTGATATATTCCAAATTGGAATAAATACACAATATTGCCAAAAGTATTGGGACACGCCTCCAAATCATTGAATTCAGGTGCTTCAATCACTTCCATGGCCACGGGTGTATAAAATCAAGCATCTAGGCATGCAGACAGCTTCTACAAACATTTGTGAAAGAATTGGTTGCTCTCAGGAGCTCAGTGAATTCAAGCGTGGAACCGTGATAGGATGTTACCAGTGCAATAAGTCCATTCGTGAAATTTCCTTGCTACTAAATATTCCACGGTCAACTGTTTATAGTATTATAACAAGGTGGAAGCAATTGGGAACAACAACAACTGACGTAAAATCACTGAGCGGAGACAGCGCATGCTGAGGTGCACAGTGTGCAGAAGTCACCAACTTTCTGCAGAGTCAATAGCTAAAGACCTCCAAAAGCTCAAGAACAGTGCGTAGTGAGCTTCATGGAATGGGTTTCCAAGGCCAAGTAGCTACATCCAAGCCTTACATCACCAAGTGCAATGCAAAGCGATGGATGTAGTGGTGTAAAGCACACCACCACTGGACTTTAGAGCAGTGGAGACATGTCCTCTGGAGTGATGAAATATGCTTCTCGGTCTGGCAATCCGATAGATGAGTCTAGGTTTGCCGGTTGCCAGGAGAATGGTACTTGCCTGACTGCACTGTGCTAAATGTAAAGTTTGGTGGAGGGGGGAGATTATGGTGTGGGGTTGTTTTTCAGGCGTTGGGCTTGGCCCCTTAGTTCCAGTGAAAGGAACTCTTAATGCTTCAGCATATGAAGCAAATTTTGGACAATTTCATGCTTCCAAATTTGTGAGAACAGTTTGGGAATGGCACCTTCCTGTTCTAACATGATTGTGCACCAGTGCACAGAGCAAGATCTATAAAGAAATGGATGAGTGAGTTTGGTATGGTGGAACTTGACTTGCCTGGACAGAGCCCTGACCTCAACCCAACAGAACACCTTTGGGATGAATTAGAGTGGAGACTGTGAGCCAGTCCTTCTCGTTCAACATCAGTGCCTGACCTCACAAATGTTCTCCTGGAAGAATGGCCAAAAATTCCCATAAATACACTCCTACACCTTGTGGAAAGCCGTCCCAGAAGAGTTGAAGCTCTTATAGCTGCAAAGGGTGGGCCAACTCCATATTAAAGCCTTTGTATTAAGAATGGGATGTCATTAAAGTTCATGTGTGTTGTGGGAAACAGCCCAGACACAGACAGGTAGACATGATTTTATCACCCAACACACGTTTATTCACAATTACTATACACAAGTACACACACAACCCCCTTCACCCCACAGTCCAGGCCTTCTTTCCCAATGCCTTTTCCTTCTCCTGACCGCCTCCACTCCTCTCCTCCAAGACTCTGTCCAACTACGCTCATGACTCCAGCCGTTGAATGGAGGGAGTGCGGCCCCTTTTATATCCACCCGGATGTGCTCCAGGTGCCTCCCAATGAGTGACTGCCGACACTCCCCGGTGTGGGCGGAAGTGCCGGCTGTGCACCCGGAAGCACTCTGGGTGTCCCTGGTTGTCTTCACCCCAGCACTCCGGGTGTGGCAGAGGGCTCTCCAGGCATCGGGGAGCCCCCTGGCAGTGACCATGGGCCCCCTATAGGGTTGAGCTTCTAAGCTCTGTTCCCGTGGTCACCAAAGCCAACAGGGCGGTCGTCCCCCTCGTGGTCTGGAGGAGGTTAACCCTCCTCTGGTCCTTCCGGGTATCCCGGCTGGGTGCCACCCCCAGCCGCTTGCCACAGTGTGTAAAGGCAGGCGTCCCAATACTTTTGGCAATATAGTGTAAGTCTGAGAGAGTTATTTTATATAAATTGCCTCAACATTTTTGAATATTAAAGAAGCAGAAGTTGAGTTAAATCAATACTCGGTATTATTGGAATTTATGTATTATGGTGGGGCACCTTCTGGGAGACAGGGGTTGGACCCGCAATATGGTCCACATTCTTATGACTGTAGCATATTCTCCCTGCATCAACAAGGGTTTTGCTCCAGGTACTTGGGTTTTCATTCCAAATCTCGAAGATGCCCAGGTTCAATTACAAATTAATCTCCCATTAAAAGATAACATTTAAAGAAAAAAGAATTAAGGGAAGGAGATAGTGATGTGCAATGAATGAACTAACTAGTTCTTCTGTACTTGTCTTTGTCTTTGAATGAATGTACTGGTACAACAACATTAAAGAAGGAATCTATTCAAGGCATGCACAGTGTGTGCTACGTTTTACTTTGCATTCCATGACTTAACTTCACTTAAACGTACTGATGTCTTTGAGAAACAGCCTATCAGGAAACTGATTCAGCAAAACAGTTATGCTTTAGAGAGGCGACTCTGGTCTATTTACTTTGCAGGGCTTTCCTGCAATGCCCACCCAAATTTATGTTCCGCCCACCCAATCAGACAACTATATTCTGTGCCATTTTAAAAGGCCAATCACATTTATTTCCTCTGCTCTTGTCACAGTTTCCTAATTTTACTGACTGAACAGAATAAATAAAGGCACTACCTTGATCCTCCTTCATTTTGAGGAGGATTTGTGGGCACCTGTTATTTGGAGGAGAATATTTGTGTATTCTTAATAAAGATCTTTTTTTATTGTTAGCTTGCTGGCTCACTAGGACACTATTTAACATTTAAGTTTTTTAAAATTATACATTTACAAAAGTTGATATTAGTGCTCAGTTTAAGCAAAATTTTCTTGTTAGAGTTATTGCTGGACGTCCCTTAAAGATGCCATAAATACATGCAGCGATTTTTAGTTCCCAAATCAAAGCTTGTTACAAGCAATTTGGACGCTGCTGCTGTTAGCTCTATCTATCTATCTATCTATCCTATCTATCTATATATCTATCTATCTATCTATCTATCTATCTATCTATCTATCTATCTATCTATCTAGCTATCTATCTATCTATCTATCTATCTATCTATCTATCTACCCGGAAGCACTCTGGGTGTCCCTGGCAATCCTTCCGCCAGCACCTCCGGGTGTGGGCGAAGTGCTGGCGTCCAGGGCTTCTTTGGAGTTTGGGCGCCCCCTGGTGGTGACCACGAGCCCCTATAGGGTTGAGCTTCCATGAGTTGAGTTTCTAAAAATAATTGGACTGGACTTGTGGCTTTCCTGGAAAACCGTCTGGAGGTCAGCCGAACGTGAAGAACTAGAACTATATCCCCTCCTACACACCCTCTCAAACTGCCGACCAGCTAGGTATATCCTGTGAATAGCCCAGTCAGAATTTGCACAACAATCGCTACATGAGTTGCCGCGGTAATGTTGGGTGAAAAAATTA
Organism: Erpetoichthys calabaricus; assembly: GCF_900747795.2. Classification (NCBI taxonomy): domain Eukaryota; kingdom Metazoa; phylum Chordata; class Cladistia; order Polypteriformes; family Polypteridae; genus Erpetoichthys; species Erpetoichthys calabaricus. The sequence continues at coordinate 29,687,047 of NC_041402.2, forward strand.
AGCAGTGAATCAACATCAGATTTCTTCCGAAATTGATCAAAATGGCCACAGAAACTTATGAAATGATAAAAACTGTGTACGGTGATAACAGTTTGTCTCACACAAGTTTTTGAGTGGCACAAACATTTCAAGGAAAGACAAGAAAGTGTGGATTGTTTCACAAGACAATGCACCCAACACACAATGCTTCTCTGTAAAGCAGCTCTTGACTGACAAAAACTTTCTTGTCCTCCATCATCCTCTCTATTTGTCCGATTTAGCTCCCTGTGATTTTTATTTGTTCCCGAAAATCAAAAGTGACCTGAAGGGAACACGTTTTTTCTTCAATGGATGAAATGAAGACAGAAACGGCAAGCCTCAAGCAAGAAGACTTCCAGCACTGTTTCAATCAGTGGAAGATACGTATGGAGCGTTGTAGAGATTGGGAGGGGGAGTATACAGAAGGTGACAATGTTTAGAATGCTGTAATTCATCAATAAATATATATTTTTTTACCAATCTGGTTATTTTTATGTCTCACCTCGTAATAATAGTAATAAAAATAAATATGTCCATGTGCTCCACTCTCTGGTCCCAAGTTGGTACTGTGCTGTTTTATAGTTAATTGTGTGAAATAGTTCTCATTTAAAATTTCTTATTGCCCACCCCATCCTAGGCACTCTAGATCTGGGCCTGTGCAGAGGTCAGGCTAAGATTGTTAGGTCTGAATTGAAAAGCAAACGCACAACCTTTAAATGGTCAAAGTCATCCAGCGCTTGTGCTCAAGTCATTATTCCTAGAAATCAATAAGAGAAGCTAATTAATCAAAAGTGAAAACTTTACCCCAGTGACCACAGATAAATCACATTTCTAAACATATGCAGGGAAAGCTGTCCAGCAAACCTCAATAAAATGATCACAGAAGTGCAGATAATTACCGACTTACCTTCGTTGATTGTTTTTTGTGAGATCCAGTGCTCAGCTATGTGTCATCGGATGCCAACATCTTTTATAGCTAAAACACGATGGCTCATCATGTGACACGATCTCCACCTCACGTTACAGGTAAGGCACCCATAAACAGTGTGGCCACGGCCATGCAATGACAGTCACTAAACTGCAGTGACCATGTAAAAAAACAGAATACAAAATGGCACCTCCAAAATAATCATAACATTATAGAAATATATACACAAAAATTCCTAAAGTGGAACAAGGAAATCCAGGAGTGACTAACAGTACAATGTGACAAGTAAGACTGTAATGAAGGTGGAAAGCCGAGTGGCAAAGACCACTCTTAAAGATGATTTCAAGGAGTTTCTCTCACTGACAAAAGGCAAAACACTAAATCAGAGTCTGAAGTGCAAGAGACTCACGGTGATGAAAGTGGTGCTTGTCATGGCCAAGAGGAAAACCTTTCTCAGAAGGTTGATGGAAGAATTATTGACTCTTTCAGCAAGTCTGTATCATGGATGACAACCGAGATGTGATCCACTGTGCAGCTTATGTGTTAAACAAGACGCAACGTCAAGAAAATGGCAGTGACTATTCAAAGAGAGAAAAAAATTAAAAATAAAAATAGTGGAAAACCAAAACCTTACTTCTTAAGCTTTGATGAAAAGAAGGAAGAATTCTTTTATTTTTTTGACAGCAATGTCACGTTGAGGTTTAGGAACAGCTCAGGTGCCTTAGTCAGATCAGTTTTCTGGTCTTGAACCGCTTTGCTTAGCAGAGAGTTTTTCTGGCCTATTTCACTCAATAAATTTTTAATGTGTCTGTTTGGTTTTGCACTTGGGTTTGTGTGAATTAATATTTATTTCTTATTGTTTGCATATTTTGTCTGTGTTCTCAGTGATCTCTCTGTGTAGGTAACTTGTGCATGTTCACAATGAGTCCGCCATTTTGGAGTTATGGATACAATGCATTGCTGGCTACATGATGTGTGAGTTACGTGGCGCGTGTTGTCCATGAAATCAACATTATAAAGATGGCTGAGCACCTTAATTCTTTTACGGCTGATGTCGACTTTTGTCAAAATTCAGGGGTAGAGGACGGTAATCAGCTGTAAACTATGAAAAAACTCACCTTTACATTTTAGCTCAACTCTCCTTGCTAGAAGGAGAGTTACTGTACATAGCTTTGCTGATTTAACCTCGATTCCCTACGTGTACAGGAGTAGCGAAGAGCAAACTACCTCTAAAATGGCATCGACATCTGGCAAGAGTCCAAAGCGAATGTGCAAAGCAAAATACTCCGTGAACGCTTTACGTAATTTTGTTGAATAGGACTCTTACTTGTCAGACTCTGAGTTTGATGCAAGTGATCTGGAGGTGGATATCAGAAATGAAAGTGAGGTGCTGGCATCTTCGGATCGGTCCCCTACAGCAGTATTCACCTGGGAGGACCACCACTTATGATGACAAGAGGTACAAGCAAGATTTTGTCACAATGAGACCACTACCATCGCCCTGCTGCTGTGATGGCAAACATGCGTCAACAACAGCACATAGCAACAGATGTTTTATGTTGATTTATGTGTGAAACCATTGCTTTGTGTGCTTTACAGAAAACTTAAGTTTTTTGGAAAAATAATTCAGCCCTCAAAGAGTTAAAAGATGTTCAGATCACAAATTTATATGAAAAGACAAGATCGAAAATTTTGATTCCAGGTAAGGGCACGATTTTGAGTTCAGATCTCGATGGTGTCTTTGTTTGCACTTTGTGTTCTGCTTTTGGCCTTCTAATGTTGCCAAGTGCAATGCCTGCCTTCCCTTGTACATAGCGATAGCACCATCTTGAACCTTCCAGAACAACTGAGACATGTAATCCCTCCAGTGACTTGTGTAGGTAAGGCAGGGGAGATGTGGTGTACCACTCTGCTCCTTAGTGCTGTGTTTTCTGTAGATATGCACTCCTGATTGCTTTATGCACAACAAATTTGTGTAAGGGGAGGGGCCAGGCAAAGAGTAATCCATAATCAGACCCTCATGAATATTCAAATCAAATTTAAGAGAACCGTACACAAAACAGGCATAGCAGGACCCAGCCATGATGTCAGGACTGCAAGTGGGCACCTGCTGGGTGGGGGGACCCACAGACAGGGTCAGCCTGAAAATTCCATGAGGCTCCCCCTATGGGCTGATCTCAAACAAGACGAAAGGTGAGACTCAGGTGCCATGCCAGCTGGGTGACAGGTACTGTATACTGAAGTCTTCCCCTAACTCATATATATATTAATGAATTAATTGTTTGACATATATTCTAATTACACACACCAACAGAATAATTTGTATGGTGTGGGATATGGCCGGCCTGTCGTCCTGGACAATACCCCCCGGGACGGCAGATGGAGCTCTCCCTGAGGCATGGAAGTGCCCCGAACACCAGCAGGGAATCATGGACGATGGAGTTTTCCTTTACAGCCCTGCTGGATACCACAGGGGCCAACAGATGATGCTGTAGGGAGGCCCAGAGAGTTGTTTGTGCCCTATAACCCGGAAATACGTCGTAGGCAAGGCGACAAAGGAAATGACGTGCTTGAGGGGAGGAAGAAAAGGACTTTTTATCTGACCCAGAAGTGATAAGGAATCACATGGACTGTAGGGTTGGAACCACTTCTGGGTCAGAGAATATAAAAGGACGATGGGAAATCCCAGACGCTGAGCTGAGCTGGGTGGAAGGGTGGCGACGCGTCTGGGAGTGAGGAGGATTATTGATTGTTTATTGTGTTTATTTGAATATTGTGGAGAAGAGGGTGCTTAGTACACGTTTTGTCCTAATAAATATAATATTTGGACTTTTACCTGGTGTCTGACGTGTGATCTGAGGGTTCAAGGGGTCACGGGGACCCTTAATCTGTCACAATGGATTGTCTAAAATACAATTAAGGCTTGCAGTGGTAGCGCTGCTGCCTCGCAGTTAGGAGACCCGGGTTCGCTAGCCCGGTCCACCCTGCGTGGAGTTTGCATGTTCTCCCCGTGTCTGCGTGGGTTTCCTCCGGGCGCTCCGGTTTCCTCCCACAGTCCAAAGACATGCAGGTTAGGTGGATTGGCGATTCTAAATTGGCCCTAGTGTGTGCTTGGTGTGTGGGTGTGTTTGTGTGTGTCCTGCGGTGGGTTGGCACCCTGCCCGGGATTGGTTCCTGCCTTGTGCCCTGTGTTGGCTGGGATTGGCTCCAGCAGACCCCCGTGACCCTGTGTTCGGATTCAGCGGGTTAGAAAATGGATGGATGGACAATTAAGGCTGGCTGCTTTTATAATAAAGTACCTGAAAACCAAACTGAGTTAGGCCAAATTTACAAGCTATGCGTTTTGCTTTGATTCTAATTTTAAGCCATTTGCAGTATTCTGTCACTTTTAGTATTTATCCATCCATCCTTTATCCAACCCGCTATATCCTAACTACATGCTCACGGGGGTCTACTGAAGCCAATCCCAGCCAACACAGGGCGCAAGGCAGGAAACAAACCCCGGTCAGGATGCCAGCCCACCGCAGGGCACTCACACACACACACACACACACACACACACACACACACACACAAAGCACACCCAACCTGCAAAGGTGAGTTAGGAAGAATTGATGGAAGTTTACCATCTCTTTTTTTTTTCAATGCTTGCTTCATAAGATTATTTAGTGGTCATTGCCTAGAAAGTCTGCTAGAGGGCAGTATTGGACTGGACAAAGCAAGCAGGCTCAAAGGCACTCTGGATTTTTCAAATATCAGGTAAATTTAAGTATAAACATTTGTTAACGAGAAAATATATTTTACTGATTAAAATGAAACATTATGTCAGCCTCTGTTTGACTATTGTAGATCTAAAAATGCAAATCTGTTAACAAGGCAAAGGGTAGGAAATTACTGTATTTTCTTGTTGCTTTGTTTGTATTTGTTCAGTTCACATATTTTCTAAAAGTTAATTTTGCCTCTGTGTATACCTGAGTTGAACTTACTTTTGGATTTTGACAGTATTATACTGTGAATTATGTATGTTCTGTATCTTTTATTTAGTAACTTAATATAAGAACTCTGTGCTGTCAAATAGTTTAAATGGGCAGAGGAGCCCTAGAAGTAGGTCTGGAAGTCAGGATCATGACATAATGTTGCCAAACTCACATCCACGATTGCAGGGGACTGAAGCCTATTCCAGGAACTATAAGCACAAGGCAGGTGCCCGCTCTTGATGTGGGCTACTTGAGATGAACCTATTTTACCTAATAAACTGTACACAGCTTAGTGTTAGAGCATACAAAGTCCACAAAGACAATGAATGAAGGTGGGATTCTGGACACTGGAACCATAAGGCAACAGGGTAAACCATTGTCCTACCTTGCCAACTGATAGTTACATCTCTGGAGTGGGCTTGGGGTGAAATGAAGTCAAAGCTAAAGCCCACTTCCAACACTAAAAATTCCAAGATCTTGGCAGTAATAAACTGGAGGCTTTTGAAATGACAATTAAACACAATGCTTAAACAAAGACCTGGAATAAGTCTTCCTTTTTCATTTGTTTTGTCCCTCCTGTCATATAACTGATATATAGCAATAGACACTCATAGGAGGGGCCGAGGTAAAGTGCAGGCTAAAGGAGGAGTCTGTTATTGAATAAATAAAGAAAAATGAATAATAATGGCATATTGTCACGCCTGAGAATCACCTCTGCTAAGGTATGCAATACCATCCAGGTACAAGAGGGGGTGCTGTTGCTAAGGGTATTGTCTCTTTTTAACTATGCATTACAGAGAAGACACCCAATGGAGGCAGCTAAGCTCATTCCTCATTTTCCCAAGAAACTCTGCATCTTCTAGTTGATCTCTGTAAGACCAGAAGCCCCTGGAAAACAGAGTATCTGCTTTAGGAATAGACCCAGCACATGACACACCTCACTGACCTTGACCAGCTCAAAAGAGCTCATGTTTCTATCCAGCCAAATTTGTTCAGAAAGCACCTGAAATGCTTTTTTCCTGTTGTGCCTCCAAACGCCTATTTCTATTCTTTGTTTTAGACCCTGCCATTAAATTGGGCTGCCTGGTTAGTTCCCCATCTTTTAGGAACTCCTAATCTTTCACCCTATTACTATATATATATATATATATATATATATATATATATATATATATATATATATATATATACTGTATATATATATACAGTACATAGTAGGAGGGGAACAGGCTGAGAAGGTGAACAGTTTCTTACCTGGATGGGAGGTTGGATGAAGAAATTACTTTGTTCCCAGTTGGACTAATGTATTGTTTGGACAAGCTGGAAGCTGGGAGTTGAGAGCAGTTCCCTCCCCCATACCGCATATATATATATATATATATATATATATATATATATATATATATATATATATATATATATATATATATATATATATATATACACACATTCCTTGCATTCGTAGCCTGAGTCTCGACAACCTGAATTGTGTGGGTGGTTACCTACCACGTAACGCTGGTGGTTGGTCTGCCATGATCTGCTTCTCGCAACTGAAAGAGGGCAACGTGGCGGATGTTTGCCGAATGGCAGACCAACCACAAGCGTTACCTGGTAGGTAACCACCCACACAATTCAGGTTGTCGAGACTCAGACTACGAATGCAATGACAGACCTACAGGCTCTCAAATAAACAAACTACACGCCATGGTGCAGCATAAAGGGGCTTCGTCTCTGACGCTGACGTCCGAGGTTCGATTCTCCGAGAGGGGAGCAGTAGAGTGTGTACGCCTGATGAGCCCAAATGAGGGCGAAACATGTGTCACATACTCTTTGCTTTGTTTGACAGTAACCTGACCACAAGAGGGGGTCAGTGAGCCCCAAGACACAGTAAAATACAACCCATTGTTAGAATAAAAGGTAGTTATTCACAACAAACACCATTCAAATTTGCGCCTCTCCAGTTATAACCAAAATTACAAATCAAATAAATCTATTCCTTCTCCTTTCTACCTCCTCCAACCTGTGTGTTGCCCGCTGCCTCCCGACTCTGACTTCTTGATGTAAAGCAGTAAGCTCCCTTTTAAGATGGACCCAGGAAATGCTTCTGGTGCTATGTCGTATCTCCCTGAAAGCACTTTCGGGCCATAAAGAACGTAGGGAGATCCGCCCCCAACAGTGCCCTTTATCAATGCCCACAGACCCTGTCAGGATCATCCATTATTTTATACTGGCTAGACACAAAGTTATCTTTTCGTCCAGCCAGCCAATCCATCCATCATTCCTCTCTGGTCTCCCATCCTCCCATTCTTTTCTTAAAAAAATATATATATATATTCATAGGTCTGAACTGCAACCTGATTAACGATAGTGGTTTGTCAGCCAGTCAGCCAACATCTGCCATGTACTCTCAGTTGCGATATACTGTATATATATATATATATATATATATATATATATATATATATATTGTGAGACTTGCCTGGACACCATCACACAGAGACCGCATTTTTATGAAAGACATATTTATTTTTCCTCTTCAACCAACACAGCTGTCCCGCACAACACACTGTGCTCCTTGCCCAAATCACCTTTCTTACGGGCCCCTTCTCTCAGTCCCTGGGCTGCCTTTCCTCTCTCCACGGGAGCTTCGTCCAGCTCCCACTCCCGACTCCAGCTCACTGATTGGAGGGAGGCGGCCCCTTTTATCCTTACCTGGATGAGCTCCAGGTACTCTGCCTGACGACACTTCCTGGTGTGGCGGAAGTGTCAGGAGAGCACCCGGAAGCACTCCGGGTGTCCCTGGAAGGATTGTCGTCCATAGGTGTGGTGGAAGTAAATGTGTCCCGGGCTCCATGAGGCTCGGGGCGCCCCCTGGCAGTGGGCATGGGCCTCAACTGGCTTGAGCGTCCCTGCTCCCCTTCCGTTGCCCTGGCCCGGAGGATTAAGGCACCACCTCTTGGTCCTTTCAGGCGTCCCGGCCGGGTCTGACCCCCAGCCTCCTGCAACAATATATATATATAGTGACAAATAGGGGAATGGCACATTTTCCAAAACCCAGACATGTAGTTGTAACTATCACATTAGTAATTTTACAGAGCAAATGTTATGTCCTAGTCATGGTCACAAAAAAAATTAACTAAACGCAGGTATCTACAAACAGACGGTGAGGGAAACCTGCCGACTATGCTAATTGTGCCCACTTTGTGATGTAACAGAGCCCCACATCCCAGACATAACTGCACCAACACAGTTCAATTGACCTTTCACTTTTGACAAAATACTTTACACAGTCTTCTGCACAATAACTACAATAAACAATTCCTGTTCTTTCCTGACGTCTCCCTCCTTGGGATAGCTTAGCTAATACCTAAACAAAAGATCTTGATAGACTAAATGGTATGCTCGTGTTTGTCATATTTCTTATGTTCTCTTCTTCTCTCTTCCCAGGCAAGTTTTGTCCTTGTTCTCTTGACTCTTCTCCCCTAAATGATGAGGTGTGTGTCTTTTTAAACATGACCAGGAAGCACTTCTGGTGCCAAACCATTGTCTCCAGGAAGCACATCCATTACAGATGGAACAACCCTGGATTCACCTGACAGCTCCCTCTGGCAGCACCCCAGAAACCCTAGAAGAACGGTCCTATGGAGCCACACTTCCCATGTTAAGCCCTGCAGGTGTACAGAGAGGGTTTTGCCAAAAGGGATGCTGCCATCCTGTGTACTGAAAAGCAACACAACCTTGGGATGCAGTCTCCCTTTATCTGTTATTTCTTTTTGGCTTCCCAACTGGAAAAGGAAATGCTAACCCTCCCAGTCAGGATGCTCCTACATTCAGATTGTCCATCTGCTATGCTGGCCTCCCATCCAGATAAGGGATTTCTATCCATTGCTGCCGGGACACCAGTCCAAGTGTACCTACTGGCACAGTGACACTCAATGCCACCTTCCTGGCTGGGATAGGGAATGCCACACTTCTAAAAACTGACCATCCATTATACTGGCCATCAAGACAGGTTAGGGATTGTGGGGTATATCCCAGATGGGGATGCTAGTCCATCCATGAAAATATAGTCTGTACTGAGTTAGATAATCATCTTTTATAAGGAGGAAATGAAGCAGCAATTCACTCATATTGTATGCCAGCTATTGGCAGGACACGGTCACTCTGACACACACATACCCTCCATCCTGAAGTCAGAAGGAGAATGTAGAAATTGTATCCAGATTCTTGGATTTGCTGGGCGTTACCCATAACCACTACACCACTGTGCTAGCCTAAATATATGTGTCAAATTATACTTAAATTAGACACAATCTTCACAGTTTTCTGACTGCAGTTACTTGATTTCTAAATTACTTCAATATTTCTGAAAATCCATGTTTTGGTTTTTCAGATGAAGAAACAGTGGCCCACAACGTCCTACACAGGAAAGAGCATAGACAAAGTTGGAAGACTGCAATTTGATGTCAGGCGTAATAACGACAATCAGGCTGTCTGATGCTGCCACAACTCTGAGGCCGGTCTTGAAAGTAGGAGGATGAAGGTTCAGTCCCCCCGCCAAAGCCTGACCCACAGTGTGACCCTGAGCAAGTCACTTAACCTGCCTAAGCTTAAATTGTATCCAGGTCATCATTGATGGATTTAACTAACTTAACTGGTTTTTAATGGGGCTGCCAGGTTAAATAAGGCTTAGGAAAGAAACACAGCCTCACGGCAGATCTATTAGGAGTTACACACTTTGGCCCCTCAACTTGTCAGGTCATTGACTTATGGCTGTAATTCTAATTTTGAATAGCAGTGCATCTGAGGTATCACAGAATTATATTAGAATCAATATATTAGTGGAACGTTGATTTGTCACATTAGCAGTAACTGCTAAAAACCCTAATATTAATAATAGTGCACAACAAATGTGATATTATTTAGGTGTCTGTGTATAGTGCATGTTCACCGTTTCCAGGTGAACACATTTCTTGTTTCCTGTTTTAATTCTTTTCTTCGTTCACACTCAGGCCCCAATGTTTGAGACCTGGCTTGGTCTCAAAATTCACAGAGTTTGTCTTTGCCTAAGTGGATAACAGAACTGGGAAGTCAGAGAGCTGCTAAACGTCATGCTATAAATGTAATTCACCACCTGAGGCCACAGGTCCACCACACCCTCGACCCTCTGCAGTTCGCATACCAGGAGAAGGTGGGAGCGGAGGATGCCATCATCTACATGCTACACCGATCCCTCTCCCACTTGGACAGAGGCAGTGGTGCTGTAAGAATTATGTTTCTGGACTTCTCTAGCGCCTTCAACACCATCCAACCTCTGCTCCTTAGGGACAGAGGAGCAGAACCTCTGCTCCTTAGGGACAAGCTGACAGAAATGGAGTAGATTCATACCTGGTGGCATGGATCGTGGACTATCTTACAAACAGACCTCAGTATGTGCGTCTCGGGAACTGCAGGTCTGACATTGTGGTCAACAACACAGGAGCGCCGCAGGGGACTGTACTTTCTCCGGTCCTGTTCAGCCTATATACATCGGACTTCCAATACAACTCGGAGTCCTGCCATGTGCAAAAGTTCGGCTGACAACACTGCTATCGTGGGCTGCATCAGGAGTGGGCAGGAGAAGGAGTATAGGGACCTAATCAATGACTTTGTTAAATGGTGCGACTCAAACCACCTACACCTGAACACCAGCAAAACCAAGGAGCTGGTGGTGGATTTTAGGAGACCCAGACCCATCATGGACCCTGTGATCATCAGAGGTGACTGTGTGCAGAGGGTGCAGACTTATAAATACCTGGGAGTGCAGCTGGATGATAAATTGGACTGGACTGCCAAAACTGATTCTCTGTGCAAGAGAGGACAGAGCCGACTATACTTCCTTAGAAGGCTGGCGTCCTTCAACATCTGCAATAAGATGCTGCAGATGTTCTATCAGATGGTTGTGGCGAGCGCCCTCTTCTACGCAGTGGTGTGCTATGGAGGCAGCATTAAGAAGAAGGACGCCTCACGCCTGAACAAACTGGTGAGGAAGGCAGGCTCTATTGTAGGCACGGAGCTGGACAGTTTGACATCTGTGGCAGAGCGACGGGTGCTGAGCAGGCTCCTATCAATCATGGAGAATCCACTGCATCCACTAAACAGTATCGTCTCCAGACAGAGGAGCAGCTTCAGCGACAGACTGCTGTCAATGTCCTGCTCCACTGACAAACTGAGGAGATCATTCCTCCCTCAAAATATGTGACTCTTCAATTCCACCCCTAACGTTAACATTATTCAAAGTTATTGTCTGTTTTTTACCTGCATTGTTATCACTCTTTAATTTAATATTGTTTTTTGTATCAGTATGCTGCTGCTGGAGTATGTGAATTTCCCCTTGGGATTAATAAAGTATCTATCTATCTAGTCTATCTATCTATCTATCTATTATCTATCTATCTATCTATCTATCTATCTATCTATCTATCTATCTATCTATCTATCTATCTATCTATCTATCTATCTATCTATCTATCTATCTATCTATACAGAGTTCAGCATCCTCAGAATTCCATCAGTAATCTTTTCTACAAAACGAGGATTGATGGACAAATCTGAAATAAGTTAAGCTCCCAAACTCCAGATGATGGCTGATGTATATATATACTGTATGTATATATATATATATACTATATATATATATATATTTAGTGACCTGCACAGGGTGTACCGGGTTGAATTTCGACCCAGAAGGATACCCAGACACATCACAGTTCAACCGAGATAAAGGCTTATTGTGGGGAGATGAGGGTTCTAGGGGAATAGAACAAATGAAAGGGGTACAGGGTAATATACAACAACAAAAAACAAGAGTGACAAAAAGTTCGCACATCATAGGTCTACTCAGTCATACAGTCGGCTTCCTGCTTCTTTGTGTCACTGCCTTTATGTACTGTAGTAAAGTCCCTTCTAATAGGAGCTGCAAAGGAAGAACAAAGCCTGTCCCGTTGACGGTGTAAATGACAGCGAAATCATTCCGCATGTAGGGGACATAACGATGTACAATACCGGAAATATGAAGAAACTGTGAGGAAGTAACGGAGTACAAACACTATCTCTGAAACGGCGACTTTTAGAATTGTTGCACCCCTTGGTAAGCGGAGCGAGGTGCACAGTTGATTGTAAGTTGTTTGATTTGTTGATTTGTTCTCTTTCTTTCTAGATTGTTTAAAAAATGTACATTTATGTTTTTTGTTTATAGTTTTCATGGTGCTCGTGACAATATAACAACTTCAATAAAGAGCCAAAGTTTGAGACATTAATAAAAATTAACACACCAGTCTGAGACTCTCTGCGTGTCATTTCCGTTAAACCAAGGGCTGCTACAGACGGTTTCACTCGCTTCTATTAGAGGCACACTGCCAATGAACTGAGTTGGAATGGGATACAGCCATGATGATCTCTCTATCAACCAGCGTTACCATTCATGTTGTAATAAAATACTTGTAACTAGTTCTTGTTGTTGTTATGTGTGTGTTGTTTTAATGTTTAATATCCAAGTCTGGATGTTGCCTGAATTGAATTTTGAAAGAATAAGCTCTATCTGGTCAAAGCTGCCATCTATGTTTTGGGACCTCTACCCTTTAGGTCAGACTACACAGGGATAGGAACAGCAGGACAGAACATCAAGGAGCCTTGGCCTTCAAATAGTGGCAGGTGCTGCAGAAAACCACCTTACACTCAAATGATACGATGAGAACTTCATACAGCAGGGAATTTCGGGTCTTAATAAAACAGCAGAACCCTGGACTCTGTTTTTAAAAACTTAACATACTTTGCTGTTGAGCTGGCATTGTGGTGCAGTGGCTAGTTTTTCTTTTTGTTTAATTTCAGCCAATTTGCTGTTTGTGAGCAGTTCATGCCTTATCTCCATGTCTATGTGGCTTTTCTCCAGGTATTCCTGCCATACTTCAAAAGAAGCAGTGGTTAATTACAAAGTCTAAATTGACACCAGTGTGGGTGAGTGCATGTGTGGCTACAATGGACTGGCATCTTCTACAAGGCTGATTCCTGTCTGGGGCTCAGTGCTACAGTTTAGGCTCCAGTCCTCCATGATCCTTAAGTGGATTAACCATGTCTGAGAATGTACACTTCAGGATGAGGACTAGATAGATAGATAGATAGATAGATAGATAGATAGATAGATAGATAGATAGATAGATAGATAGATAGATAGATAGATAGATAGATAGATAGATAGATAGATAGATAGATAGATAGATAGATAGATAGATAGATAGATAGATAGATAGATAGAAGGAAAATGAAATTTGGTCCAAGAAAGGTCACTTGTGGTGTGGTATGATATGATATGTCTGAAGTACACCATGAAGAGGACAGGCAGTGCATGTTTATTTTTTACATTTTTTTTCTTCTTTTTCTTCTTTCTCCCTGCCTCCCTTGACCCTCTTCAGTTTGCATACCGCTCAGAAAGGTCAACTGAGGATGCCATATGCTCTGCCCTTCACCTCTCCCTGACACATCTTAATAAAAAAGACACGTATGTCAGGATACTATTCATAGACTTTAGCTTTGCCTTCAACAGGCTGGGCCTGAACACCACCCTCTGCAATTGGATCCTGGACTTCTTGACAGAGAGGCCCCAGTCAGTTCGGATGGGCTGCAACACTTCCAGCAACATCACACTGAGCAATGGAGCGCCGCAGGGCTGCATGCTTAGTCCAATGCTCTTCACCCTGCTGACTCATGACTGCACAGCCACGCACAACACCAACCACATCGTCAAGTTTGTGGATGATATGACGGTGCTGGGATTGATAAACAGGGATAATGAAACAGCATACAGAGATGAGGTGGAACGGCTGTCTGCATGGTGTGAAGACAACAATCTATCTTTCAATGTCGACAGGACAAAAGAGATAATCATGGACTTCAGAAAATCACATCCTGCCCACTTCCCACACAGCATCAACGGTTTAGATGTGGAGACTGTTAGGAGTACCAAGTTCCTTGGTGTGCACATAACTGAGGAACTTACATGGACGCATAACACCTCATCACTAATCAAGAAAGCCCAGCAGAGACTACACTTCCTGAGGCGGCTGAAGCGGGCAAGTCTTCCCCCTTCCATCCTCACCATGTTCATACAGAGGCACCATTGAGAGTGTTCTGACCAGATGCATCACTGTCTGGTATGGCAACTGCAATATATCCGACCGCAAGCACCTGCAAAAGATAATGAAGACAGCAGAGAACATTATTGGGGTGCCTCTCCCTTCACTACAGGACATATTTTACAAACGCAGTGTCTGCAAGGCCTGCAGCATTGTGCAGGACCCCTTACAACCCTCATATGCCATCCAAGAGAAGATACTGAAGCATCAAAGCCAGATCTGTCAGGCTGCAGGAGAGTTTTTTACCCCCAAGCTGTCAGACTCCTTAACACCATGCTGCCCCCTGGGATCTTCCACACGGCCTCAACCACCTCTAAAAACACTTTCCTGCAAAGACTAGTGTGCATATAGAAAAGAATTGAAAATCTCTACTGACCTTTAAGTATTTTGACACTCTTGATATCCTTCTGCTGTGAAACATTCTGACCTGTCATTGTTTACACATGTCTTAAACAACTGTTATCATCCATCCATCCATCCATCCATCCATCCATTAACCTGCTATATCCTAACTACAGGGTCACGGGGGTCTGCTGGAGCCAATCCCAGTCAACACAGGGTGCAAGGCAGGAAACAAACCCCGTGCAGGGCGCCAGCCCACTGCAGGGGGCACACACACATACACACACACACACAAACCCACCAAGCACACACCAGGGACAATTTAGAATCGCCAATACACCTAACCTGCATGTTTTTGGATTGTGGGAGGAAACCGGAGTACCTGGAGGAAACCCACGCAGACACGGGGAGACATGCAAACTCCACGCAGGGAGGATCCGGGAAGTGAACCCAGGTCTCCTAACTGCGAGGCAGCAGCGCTACCCACTGTGCCACCGTGCCACCCACTATTATCATACACTGATAATTTCTGTATTATCTATATCTATTATTTATTTATTTATATTGCTGCTACTCCTTTGTCTTGTCTTTGCACAATGTCTTGTCTTGTTTGTGTTTTAATTTTAAATTTTAATTTTAATTCTATTTTTAATTTATTATTTGCACTTCATGTTGTTACTCTGTGGACCCTGAGCTTCTCAATTTCGTCTATCTTGTATATGGTTGAGATGACAGTGAAGTTCGCTTTGACTTTTGTGGTTCATACTTTCAATGAGACATTGTACTTTAACAGTCTTACAAACCTCTATCAGACACAGCTTTAAGAGTACAGAATAAAGCCTTACAAAATGTAACGCTTCATACATGTGGTTTCTTGTCTCGGCTAATTTCGGGATGTCTCAAAATGTTAAAGATAATGCAGCTGTATAATGATAATTATGTGTAGTTTTACCCACACAGATTCCTCATTTAGGCTGGCATTCATAAACAATCCTGGTGTAAAAGAACATGTGGTCATATTTTATTTGGGCTGGGCAGCCCAGGCGAAAAGAAAAATAATAAAGCCCTGCTCTGTGCATATTTATGCAAATTGAAAACATTTTATTCAATCAAGCCTTCTGATGGTGTTGTGTAAATTTAGTTGTAATAAACTCACAGGTTTGCAGAAAAAGTCTATTTTTCTGTTTAAATACATAATGACATATTACGCTCAAACTAGTAAAACTGCACAACAGGATCAGAAGGCTTGATTGAATGAACTAATGATTCAATTTGCATACATATGCATATTAATGGTGGTGGAGATGTTTGCCTTTTTTCCCACCAAAACTACTCACTAAATATCTAAATACTCTGTGTTGGATGATAATGAAGCCAGCCACCTGCAATAGTCACTGGGGTCCTCATGCAGTCGTCGATGCCAACCAATGGCGAGCCTCTGTAAGAAGTCATTTTGACCAAGTTATTGATTATCACGCTTTCTAAAAAATAAACAGAGGGAAATTATTTAATAAATTTTTATTTTAGTATGATCATGTAATCTAGAATAGGTCTGAATTTAAAAAATGCTGAATTGTGCATTTCTAGAAATAATTTGCTATACTGTAGGCAGCCTCATGTGCTGCCATTACTGTTACAAATGGCACGTCTCCTTAGTAGAATTCAGCCTGAGAAGAGATATGAGTGTTAAATTCACATTTTCGTGCTTTTTGCTTTTTTAACTTATACAATATGCTGTTTTTTATAGCACCTACAGTGTATTAAAGGGATTTTTTGCTCATTGTAGAGTGGGGGTAAGTCTTTGAACCACAAACCCTGGGCTTGTGGGTTCAAATCCCACCACTAAAACATTGAACAGTCACTTCACCAGCCATTGACACCTTCACATCCCATTACTGGGATCACTTCACCTGCCTGTGTACCAATGGGTAAAACAAAAGAAATGTAATCAATTGAGTCAACTTGGATAAATGTGTTAGCAAAATAATAAGTAATAATTTATTGTATTAATCCCTTTTTGTTAATTGCAGTTTATTACACTCAAAGTAGGAGCCAATCCAGAACAGTAAGCTGATCCAAAGTCATAAGTCTACACTCCTTCACATTGGATTAATTTCATTTTATTCATTCAACTATTTTCTGAATTCCTTTTGTTAATACAATGTGATGGCTGTATTAGGCCCAAGGCGGGAGCCACACCTGAATGGACTGCCAGTGCAGTATCGGGCACACATTCTCACCCACTTATACCCAACACAAGTTCATTTACGCAGTTTTTTTATTTTCTGAACCCCTGTTGTTAATACAAGGTGACTACAGCATTAAAGCCAATGTCACATTAGATAACTTCTAGCCAGAGGGGATATCAAACTTGACGACTGACGTTACCGAGTGTGTCATATTACTCAACTGTACATCACCGGAGATGACTTTCTAGAACAATTTCACATTTCCCAAGTACTGTGTGTCCATCTATTTTTGTGACAGTCAATAATTTGCTGCCTGATGGTGCGTTTACAGGTGCCTGTGCGAAGGGTTTACAGGTATGGCGAGTTCAGCCACAATCTCTGCCCATAAGTTTCTTTTTTCCATTTTGTTGTAGTATGTAAAACACAAGAGATCATAAAAGTGAGCTTCTCTTCAGTTTGTCAGGTCCAAATCACCCACCTTCCTTATTCCTCATAGTTGTACTGATACGCATTTTACCACTAACTGAGCACTCATCCATTGTCAGCCCTCAGAGCCCACCTCTGTGACTAACCTCCTGATTTTGTCGTGACAAGTTGCAGACTCTTTGGACTGAGTCACTGGGTGGTCATGGGTACACGCCACAACTCACTGAGAATGTCTAAATGAAATCACAGGAAAAGTAGGGTTATGTGACATAAGGGATGAACAAACACCAGACTAAACGCCAGTCCACTGCAGTGCACAAATAATAATAATAATAATGCATTTTATTTATAGGGGCACATTAGCAGTAAATCTCAAATTGCAACATAAAAAGATTAGGCAAGATAAAAACACAGATAAAACAACAATAATTAGCAGCATTCTTGTTAATTAGCTTTCCTAAATAGAAAAGTCTTTAGCTGTTTTTTAAAACAGCCCACAATCTGCTGTGTTCTCAGGCTCTCTGGTAGAACATTCCAGAGCCGTGGAGTAGCGACTGCAAAGGCTCGGTCTCCCATTGTATGAAGTTTGGTCACAGGGGGGCGAAGGCAGTAGGTATTTGTAAAACGGAGGTTTCTTGTAGTGGATTGTAGTATAAGGAGTTCCTTAAGATATTGTGGAGCATTTCCATGGATACACTGGCGAGTAAACACACAGAGTTTGTATTCGATACGGAGATGGATACAATGAAGTGACCGAAGGATTGGTGAAATGTGCTCATATTTCCGCACCCTCATCAGAATTCTTGCAGCACTAATTTGAATTTGTTGTAGCTTTTGAAGGCTTTTGTTGGGTATCCCGATAAGGAGTGCATTACAATAGTCCAGTCTGGATGAGATAAAGGCATGAACCAGCTTTTCAGCATCACAGAGGGAGAGGTAGGGATGGAATCTGACTATGTTTCGGAGATGAAGGAATGCAGTTTTACAAAGGTGATGGACATGTGTATCAAATGACAGATGAGAGTCTAACTTGACACCCAGATTTGTAACAGAAGGGGAGAGGGTAATGGTACGGTCAGAAAAGGAAATATAATTTACAGAGGAACGAAGTTGATAGGGGGGGGGTGCCAATTAAAAGAGCTTCAGTTTTGGTGCTGTTCAGCTTGAGGAAGTTCTTGGACATCCAGGCATCAATCTCACCCAAGCAAGAGGAAAGAGTTGATGGAGGTGTAAGAGAAGTCGAATCCAGTCTCACATAGAGCTGCGTATCATCAGCATAGCAATGGAATGAAACTCCATGCTTGCGGATGATGTGACCCAGGGGTAGTATATACTGTAGATATTAAAGAGGGTCGGCCCAGGACTGATCCTTGTGGGACTCCACAGGTGACAGTGTGGGTATGAGATCCCACGCTTCAAACCTTTATCTCACTCATCATTTTATTTTCTGAATCCCTTTTGTTGATATGGGCAGCATTAAGCCAGCCCTGGACTGAATGCCTACCCAGCATGCATCACAAATCCACACTCAGTCATAGCAGAGCAATTTCACTTATCCATTGATGTGTTTTCTGATCACCCCTTTGTTAAAACATTGTGATGGCAGCATTGGCTCCTGCCAGTGCCAGTGTTAGGTTATTTTGCCCCCTAGGCCAAGCTTATTAGTGCACCAACCGACAGTTTGGTAGTTAACCCGTGCAACTCGTTTTTTTCCCCCCCTTATGATCTGAGCCCTAGACGAATGCCCAATTCACCTTAATGGTGGCACCAGCTCTTGATGTGATACCAGTTCACAGTTGGCACTCTGTACGAGTGACAAGACCACTGTTACTACTGTTATTATTGCTCTTATTATTGTTACTACTGTTATTATTATGATCACCGGTTAACCTAAAGTAGGAGAAAAAGGGAATACCAGCAGAAAAAATCCTTGCGGAGACAGAAAGGCTCCACATAGGCAGTGATGGGCCGGGAATCATAAACGAGGTCTCTAGAGATGTGACGCTTTAGTGCTAATTCCCCATAAACTTGCCTTCAAAGAATCTAAAATAGTGCATCTGAACTTGAAAACTGTGTACAGAAAAGGGCTCACGTTGAGGCTCCTGTACCTTTAAATTAAAGAATGGGCTCAGAGGGCACCATGACCCGGCAGCTCATCCGCACTCTTGCCAGAGCTCAAATTAGTCTGCGTGGGAGGTGAGTGGAGCAAAGGAGGGGCTGGCAGACAACAAGTGGGAAGGATGTGGGAGTGGGCTTCAGATGGCCCACTTGGTGAGCAATTAAAATAGAAAAAGCAACCTGTTTTTGAGAAGACCAGTGGGGAAGCTGGGGTACATATTTTGTCTCTTCACTTTCTTACTTTTTTTAGAACATCAGAACGTTAAAAACATTTGGCTGAGAAGAGACCATTCTGGCCAATAAGCTCTTCAATCTTCAAAATCACATCAAGTCGGGTTTTGAAGGCCCCTAAAGTTTTACTCTCTGCCACACTGCTTGGGAATTTACTCCCTGTGTCCGTAGTTCTCTGTGTGAACAAACCTCTCACCATTTGTATGAAATTTATCCAACGGTGTCCCCTGTTGAAGTTGTCCTGCAGGTGGTTCCTATGCTCATCCCCCCCCCTCTTACATTAACAGTACTCTTTTCATATTTGTAGAATTTTCTTCTTGGCTTTTCTTGGCTGGTGGTGAGACATGGTAATGGAGCTTAAACACGTCTATAGCTGTCAATTAAATTGGGGGGCATCTGGATTTTTTTTTACTGATTAGCTCATATAATTAAGAGCAAGACCACAAGTAGGGGAGTTTGTTGTGATTGTACTCCATTTTTAATTTTTTCCTCGCTATTGGAGCAAGTGTGTAAGTGGGAATTAAAGGCTTTGTTTCCTGGGCGCTTGAATCGATTCCTGGTGTTATTTTTTTAATCTGACTTAATTTTTATGTACCGTATATACTCGCGGATAAGTCAGTGATTTTACCATATAATTTCTGGTATTTTATAAAGTCCGTTGTATAAGTCGAATGCGGAAAACTCCCGCTATTGGTCCAAGAGATTATGATATGCTGATGCCCACCTGAGATGCGCTGTATCAGCGTGTACTCCTAACCTCTCTATCGCTCTCTGTTGTGCCTACATGACCACATGGTGATACCCAAACTATTCTGATGCAACATGTGCACTGTTTTGTGTTTTTTGTATCTCACACCCTTATACACCTTTATCGTAAGAGCATCCCTTATCTACGATGGAGCGTTCGATCAGAAGAAAATATGAAGCTGCTTTTAAATTAAACGTCGTTGAAGTGGCAAAAGAAATTGGTAACTGTGCTGCTGCAACAAAATTCAATGCATCTGAGAAACTGATGCAAAATTAAGTGTCTAATTTTTGAACGGCGAATAAGTCGGGGTCTGATTTTATGATCGATTTTTCGGGTTTCAAGACCCGACTTATACATGAGTATATACGGTAGTTAAAAACCATGTTGGTTTTCATGGGGGCTGCTTTATTATGATATGGTTGCTGCCACATTGCAAGGGATTTCACCGGAGACATGAAGTGAATGACATCACAGTAGCCATGTCTTAAAAAGTCAATCTCATGCATTATCTGATTGTCCGTGATTTGGGCAGAGACTTTGATAACGGCCATTGTGTGTTCTGTTTTTGGTTTAGAGACACAGTGTCATGATTTTTACCCCTAACTCATGTTTCTTGTGGTGTCGTCCATCAGGGTCCGTGGCTGCAGGCAGGATTTTAAGTAAAACAGGACGGCTCCTGCTCCATTAGTGCACGCGTGCCTCGGGACATTTAATCGGGACCCTGGGGCTGATCACACTTACACATGAGGGCATGGTTGGTTCCAGTTTCCTCATTGACGTTCCATGGGTTGCATTTAGGAATCCTCGACCTTGGAGATATTAAAACAAAAAGCCTGAGCATGAGAGATGGGGGAAGATCAAGGAATATGAGAGAGAACCAGAAAAGAAACAAAGCAGACTCGGAGTGTGAGCTAGCATGGTGGAGAGAAGGCAGAACGGTTAGTGGCCTTGTGAAGGAGTGAGGGGAACAGTGCTTGAAGGCCGAGTCGCTCCTGCTGAGCACAATGGAGTAGCAGGAGTAACTGAGTAATCCTACGGATCCCACAAACACTGAGGCAAGCAGAGGGAAAATGGAGTCTGGGTCGGAGCGTCCCGACAGATTCCGGAGATGGCAGTAAGGGTGAGAGTCAGAGTGTGGGACCACAGCTGTTGGCATCTCCAGCAGGCTGCAGGACCCGTTGGGTGAGTTGGGGAGATGGAAGCAGAGAGATGTGCTGGGCTGATAGGTGACTGCAGAATGTCTGCATAGTTTTTTTTACCTTTGGGCTTTTAAGGATCTATTATGATTTGATCCCCACGTATGCATTGGATTTTATTGATTTATTTGAAGTTGTAGATACCCCCAGGGGATGGATGAGCGTCCCACCCATGAGGACAGAGCTGTGGCCAGGATCAGTGTTGTGCCTGAACTAGTTCAAAAGAGCGCGTTCATTCAACAAGCTAATTTTTCTAAGAACAGTGAACTTGACGTAACGTATTTGCAAGTGGAGAACTTGAACGTGAGCTTGTTCAGATTTATGTGACATTCTGGATCAGGTTTAGGTTCAGATTAAACGCTTTGTCTTAACCTGTAATGTAGGGGTGGAGACGACTACGGTATTCGGATAAGCACAAGTAGTGCATTTTTACAAACATTTATCTCGTTCGTTTTTTTTTTGCCATTTACTTGTATTCGGAAAAAATGACGTGAAATCAAATCGGCACTCTGTGTGTGTCTGCCTGCTTGTGCTTAAGCTGCACACTCACCGACACGAGCACGCGGTGAAGATCCACTTTCACTTTTAGGAAAACGTTGAACTTCGCGAGGCCGCTTTATATGTTCTCCCGGTGGACATGCAATATGTGACGTGAATTTTGACCGGCGGCGTAAAAAGTTAGTTCACCAACACGCTGGTTCCACAGATATCATTTGTGTCATACGGTTGGAAATAGAGCGGTAATTTATATGTATGCTTGCATCTATGTAATTTCTTTTTTGACCGGAAGGATATTAGGATATATGGTTATGTTTGTTGCTGAGTATAACTCAGTAAAGTAAAAAAAAAAAAAAGTCTTCATAATTATTGTATTTTATTTAAGAACACTATGATACCCGGGGCGGCATGGTGGCGCTGTGGGTAGCGCCGCTGTGTAGCAGTTAGGAGACCTGGGTTCGCTTCCCGGGTGCTACGTGCGTGGAGTTTGCATGTTCTCCCCGTGTCTGCGTGGGTTTCCTCCCACAGCCCATTGGCGATTCTAAATTGTGCTCTGTGTGTGGGCACCATGCCCGGGGTTTGTTTCACGCCTTGCGCCCTGTGTTGGCTGGGATTGACTCCAGCAGGCCCCCGTGACCCTGATATAGCGGGTTGGATAATGGATGGATGAATGTAATAGCCTAATATAAGGCATGCAAATAGAGAGATATTGACATTTATTTGAACACTAAATACAAATAATTTTGCTCTCCTACAAACTCAAAACAAATACTTTTGCTTCCTCAACAAATACAACTAGTGGTTGCTCTGCATGTCCCTACTGTAATGACACAGTCTAATTCACTTACACAGCAGCAGCTGACATGTCATTGAGACCAATATTTTTATTAAAAGCTGCAACAATTCAGGACAGTTTTGTTTTTCTTGAAGATGTACAGCTCCCCTTTTAACATTTTCAAGAGGTCATCTGTAAAGTTAATAGCCTCTAGTTGTGAGGTGTTAGAGAGAAATGGCCACCTGTTACTTTGAAAGTAGTGCTTATGGTTTTATGCTAAGTTTCTAGAATAAAATCATTTTCGAAAGGAGCAGTATTGATGCAACAGAGAAACAAAATAAAACAATTCCCCATTGTTCCTCTTTTGTGCCTTCTGTCTTCCATATATGGAGCATTCTATTTTATTCAATCTTCTCATTCCCATTTCATGTGTCTGAATTGCTAGAGTATAATTAATTTCACCGCAAGGCAGAATAGGCCTACATGTAATTAGTTGTTTGAAGGGCATTTTGCATTAGTCATATATGAGTGGTTAGTAGCCTATTTGAACTGATGCACATAGGCGTACACAGGCCCCATGTGAAAACTACGAAAATGACTTTACATAACTATGCACTGTATGCTTTTACTTCCATTTGTACAATACATAACTTTGTACCAATATCCACAACAGTGAGGCCTATACTAATGTGAATTATGGGCTGCTGGTTCTATTGATGGAGTTCTATTGAAAAAAGTAAACTCATGGGTCATTTATTCTCACTCCTTAAAAAATGCAAAATGAACTGAACATGAACTAGTTCAAAATTGAAACGGTGAACTATGAGTGTGAATTTATTCATTCTAATCTGTGTGAACTGAACTTTGAGACAGTTCTTGTGAGGTGTGAACTTGCACAACACTGGTTGGGATGCCATAATGGAAGAATAATACCCAGCTGGGACGCCCGATGATATCTGTACTGGTTGGGATGACCGAAGACTACAAGAACTTGCAGAAGAGGCCAGCAGGGAGCAGTTCATCCCCCACTATAATAGGTGGCAGTGCCCCTCATATAGAGTCTCAACTGGGACACCTGCAGGGCTGCATGGGAATTGAAGTCTGAAGGAGCATTCCTGTAGGAGTCCCTGGTGGACAACAGTGGGCGCTGCCGGGAGAGGGCCTCCCTGGCTTTCATATGAGAAACTGGCCATGACATGAGAGGAAGGAAGGCAACACTCGACTGGAGGAGAGCAGTGTGGTGGAAAAAGAGAGAACGCGAGAGTGATAGAGAAAGAGAAGGAAACAACTTGTTTATTGTGTACAAGGTATTCTTGTGGCAAACAACCCTTTATTTGAACCTGGGACTGTATTGTGTCTTCGTGTTTTGGGGTTTCGGGCCCACGGGCACCCCCTAGCCTTCACAGAGTATTTATTTATTTATTTGTAAGGAACACTGCACAGTTTTGTGGTTTTGAACTCTCAACTGATGGAAAAATAAAAGCACTATTGCTCTTTTGCACAACTCTTGCTGGTTTCCAGCTCATCTCAGTACATGACTGAAGATTAAGGACGTTACGTAACCCGGAACGTCAAATTTTTTTCTTGAGGTTATTTTTTTTTTATATTTGTTCATGTATATTATACATTTGTGAGATGGTTTATTGTTATTTTCATTTATTTCTGGTTGCTAACAGAAATCTGATTTGTGTGGGCATTCCAGTGAAAATTCCAATTAGGAACCTGGAAATTCTGACTTCTGAATCCTGGGCATTAAGGTGCAATGGCTGACCATTCAACTGCCCTGAAACACAGACAGTACTTTCAGGTAGGCATTCATTAGCAGAGCCATTTAATTCAGTTCAGGGTTGTCTTTCATGCATGTCTGTGATACAGGAAGAAAATAGGAATACCCACATGCAAGAGAATGTGCAAAACCCACCCAGATGACAAGCGACTCTGGGGCTGCCAGGTAGCAGCAACGTCCACTGCACTGCCATGCATTACTCAGAATTAATTAGTTTTTTCTTTCAATTAATCTTACGTGTTTATGAGCAAGTAACATTTCTAGTTAGTTCCAGTTAACCTAAGATCTCAAATTTTCTGGATTGCTTTTTTTAGTGTTACAGACTTTTCACAATAAATGTATTTATGCTAGGCTTCCGTGTTCTTTATTGTTGATGTGTCTCTTCTCCTCCATCCTCCTCTAAGCACAATACACTCAGCCACTTTATTAAAGCCTTTCCAAACCATCCTGACCTCGATCCGTCTTCCTTGTCTCTGATGAAGTCTGCCGTTGGCCACTTTGCTAAACGGGACATGAAGCAGTGAGCACCTATTTGGAAAATGGGAGGTGATTTCCTTCAGCAGTGAGATGCTGCATTCACTGGGCTCCCAACTCAAGAGCCACTTGTCCTTGTTGGCGCCCTTTCTTGTACTGGCAGGATTGACTTGCTCTACTTGACATGTTTAGAGTGCCCCTCAAGTGTGTGATGTGAGATCACTTTGTGCCTGTAACTAATGTTAGGTTTCTGATGTGTGACTTAGGGACAGCCACCATGTGTGTGCCCTTATGTGTTTATCACTGCCAGCACTGTTAGTTAACTCATTCAAATGAATTCTTTTGAGCTTTTTTATTCGGTGTTGTTCTCTTTATTCCAACTGCTATTAACCTTTCATTAATAACTTGTTGTACCTGTGTTTGCGATTTTGTTGGTAATCATTAATTGAATGTTTACTTTAAATCTCTTCAGAACATATTCACTTCCATATGTTATTGAATTTTGGGATGGTGCATTGGATTGTGCGGCTGCCTCGTGCATTCAGCATGCTTGGTTCAAATCCTGTGCCGTTTGCTGTCTGTGTGGATTTTCTTCTGGCTGCTTCAGTTTGCACCCACAGGACATGCTTGTTAGTAGTGAAGAGCAAACCTCCCTAAATTTGCTTTGCCCCAAGATTGGTAAAACCTTGTAAAAATTCAGGAATTTTGGCAAACCTGGCAAAATCCATTGGAAGTCATTGGAGAAAAGGAAAATTAACTAGTTTGAAGTGGGCTATGATGGCCTTTTACGTAGGTGTCCCTGAGGGTGAGGGAAGTGTCTGCCAGCTATGCTGGACCGACTATTGTGGGCACTGTGCTTCCCTGAGATAAATGTATACTTGTAGTCCACAATAGTCTGAGTCCTCTATCACTATCTGTGTCTCCTGTCACTACGACTGACTAACACCTACAGAGTCTGTAATGAAGATCAGTGTTATATACTCAGGGGGACTGTCCCTGTCACTACCTGATCTGTGCTGCATAGCAAGGAGCACAACATACTTAATCTATCAGTAAAGACCCAACATACAATGAATCTGGGCAGAGCAACAAAATATTTTCATAATATTCTCATTATGCTCAGTTAATGCACCCTTTAAATTAAAATACTGCTTGCTTTTTTTTAATACATGCAGGGTGCAAATCTGACTGGAGTATCGATTGTGTACTGATATCACACGTGTCCATACATTTTAAATTATTCATGCATCGAGCATGAAGTGTGAGGTGGAATACGCTTACAGTACGCATGTGTGAAAGTTCTGCGCATGCACACCATATATCAGGCAGGTAGCACAGATTGGGTAGTGACACCCCCATCAAACATTGGCTGATACAGCTCTGTGATGCCATCCTCGCCAACCAAAGCATCATGGGACACTGTGAAAAATTAAAACGTTCGTCTAAGCCGGCTGCACAATGGATTGTCAGGGAAAAATTCAGCAAACCCAGGAAATTCGCTGCAAAAAACACAACTTAATAGTTTGACTGTCAAGTCTAAGCATTTTTGCTTTGCACTCAGTTCTGGATGCCAGCCTCCCACCCACTAATCCTCAAAAATGCATTAGAAGCTTTAGGGAATGCATGGATAGAGTTTTGTTTGTGGTCTTTTATGTCATGTCTTCATCTCTATATACTGCATATAAAATCCAAAGTCTGTCTGTCTGTCTGTTTGCTTTTCACGAAAGAACTACTTAATGGATTTAGATCGGTTTTTGTCTATAATTTACTGGAACATTCCAGTTGATTTTGCGAGTTTTGTCATCGCACTAAGTATCATAGTTTGCTTACATGAGCAATTTATTCTTGACGTGACGTCAGGAGTAGGGAGCCGGGCAGGGGCCTCCTCACTCACACGCCAGCCTCCGCTCGAATCCGTTTACCACTGGCCACATTTTGGAGTGTACGTTGCCTCCGCTTAGCTAGTGATACCTGTTTGTTTATTCATTTATAAAGTTTGTCCTCTTTGACTACTACATGGGTGGAGCCGCGGGGGACAGCTACTCATTCTATAAAATCATTTTTAACAATCCAAAGTTCAATATCAGGACAAAAAATACATTGAATTGAAATCAGTTGTAATAAATGTGTACATTTCTGTAGATCAGGGGTCTTCGAAGTTGGTTCTGAAGGGCCATAGTGGCTGCAGGTGTTTGTTTCAGCTCGATTGCTTAATTAAAAACCAGTCCTTTGTCACGCATGTGCACTAGAGGGTCAACTTCCAGGGTCCTCCAAGGTGGGAGGATGAAAGGGGGGGCTGTTGCTGACAGTCTTTTTTCCCCTCACAGCCTCAAGAATCTGCCCCTTGAAGGCAACAAATCCAAGGAAGCCCCATCCTTTCCAGTCCACTCAGTATAAAAGGGAGACGCTCCCAGAAGGCGTCTTCTCATTTTGGACCATAAACAGAGAGAGAGAGAAAGAGAGAGGTTGGGAGCAGGCGCTGATAGCAGTAAACCACCTGGGTTGGGATCCGAACACCTCAGCACCACACTGGAACAGTGTGAGCTTTTTTTACAGAGGCTGGTGATCTATGGGGTAAAGTCACTAATGTCATTTACAGGATTCGAACTGGCAGTGTAGATCCATAGCTTCAGAACCACCACTATGCATTATTTAAAGAGCTCTGTTTCAAGGGAGTTGTCCAAACCAGAGAGCGCCATTGAGCGTATGATTGATTTGAGCATTTTTTTTTGTTTGTTTTGTTGGAATTAAATGGGGTTTTTCCCCATTTGGCACCTGAAGCATTTGGCTTTTGCCCTTCCTCTTTATTTAATTTTATGGCTCATTAATGTTTTCATTCTGCCGTTTCATTCTTATATATTGTGACAGACGTCCGGGGACGTTGCCCCAGTGGGACATAGGAAGTAGCAGAGGACCAGAACGGACCCCGGAATGAAAGAGGGCAGCCTCCCTGGACTGCATGGAAGTCATGGAGCTGGAAAGCTCAGCCCTTTGGGAGGATGTGGCCACCGCCAGGGGGCACCCGGACGTTCATGGTGCACTGGATGGCAGGACTTCCGCCACACCAGGAAGTGCTGCCGGAAGAAATCCCAGGGGCACCCGTGTGCTCATCTGACACTTCTGCCACACCAGAAAGTGTCATTGGAAGGGCACCTGGAGCCCTTCCGGGTTATTACATTATGACATTGTGGTCAGCAACACAGGAGCGCCGCAGGGGACTGTACTTTCTCCGGTCCTGTTCAGCCTATATACATCGGACTTCCAATACAATGTGGAGTCCTGCCACGTGCAAAAGTTCGCTGACGACACTGCTATCGTGGACTGCATCAGGAGTGGGCAGGAGGAGGAGTATAGGAACCTAATCAAAGACTTTGTTAAATGGATGCGACTCAAACCACCTACACCTGAACACCAGCAAAACCAAGAAACTGGTGCTGGATTTTAGGAGGACCAGGCCCCTCACAGACCCCGTAATCATCAGAGGTGACCGTGTGCAGAGGGTGCAAAC
The DNA here is from genome assembly GCF_900747795.2 of Erpetoichthys calabaricus. Classification (NCBI taxonomy): domain Eukaryota; kingdom Metazoa; phylum Chordata; class Cladistia; order Polypteriformes; family Polypteridae; genus Erpetoichthys; species Erpetoichthys calabaricus. The sequence goes on from NC_041402.2 coordinate 29,715,431, forward strand.
CTATAAATACCTGGGAGTGCAGGTGGATGATAAATTGGACTGGAATGCCAATACTGATGATCTGTGCAAGAAAAGACAGAGACAACTATACTTCCTTAGAAGGCTGGCGTCCTTCAACATCTGCAATAAGATGTTCTATCAGACGGTTGTGGTGAGCGCCCTCTTCTATGCGGTGGTGTGCTGGAGAGGCAGCATAACGAAGAGGGACACCTCACATCTGGACAAACTGGTGAGGAAGGCAGGCTCTATTGTGGGCACGGAGCTGGACAGTTTGATATCTGTGGCAGAGCGACGAGCGCTGAGCAGACTCCTATCAATTATGGAGAATCCACTGCATCCACTGAACAGTATCATCTCCAGACAGAGGAGCAGCTTCAGTGACAGACTGCTGTCACCGTCCTGATCCACTGACAGACTGAGGAGATCATTCCTCCCCCACACTATGCGACTCTTCAATTCCACCTGGGGAGTAAACGTTAACATTATTCAAAGTTATTGTCTGTCTGTTATACCTGCATTGTTATCACTCTTTACTTTAATATTGTTCTTTATCAGTATGCTGCTGCTGTAGTATGTGAATTTCCCCTTGGGATTAATAAAGTATCTATCTATCTATCTATCTATCTATCTATCTATCTATCTATCTATCTATCTATCTATCTATCTATCTATCTATCTATCTATCTATCTATCTATCTATCTATCTATCTATCTATCTATCTATCTATCTATCTATCTATCTATTATTAATGGGGCCGCCTCCTTCCAGTAGACGAGCCGGAGTTGGGAGGAAGGAGACAGAGCTTGTGAGGAGGGGAGTAGAGGCAGCAGAGAGACAGAGAGAGAGACGAAAAAGAGACGAGACTGTTGGTGTGGTGCTGTTAATAAATAAACGTGTGACATTCTGGTGTCTGTCTGTCTGTCTGTCTGTGTCCGTCGCTGGCTTTCCACAATATCATAGATGTTTGTCCTTTCCAAGCATGTCATCCAAATGATTTGTATCCTGAACTGAATGAATAATTCTCAGTCCTTCACTTTTTTCTCTTCAGTTTCCTTCCACATAGTTTAATAAACAGAATAGTTTGTGATTAATATGCACAGAAGTAAAAAGAAACAAGTTACATGGAGAACTGCTGGCTCCTTTGCCATTTGCCATCTTATTACTAATAAAAACAATGAATGCAGCTGTTTAAGACTAAAATAAACAATTAAATGTTCGAATCTTAACAAAATGAAGCATAAGAAGTGTTTCAGTTGACTTCTCATTAAGAAAACCTGCTGCCATTACAGCCCATTACAACTTTGCAGACCCCAGTTTTATATCATTCACATACATAAGCACAACATATCATGATAACAGTAACAGTTGGCTAAAATGTTATAGAAATCAGAAATTATTGGATCTAGACATGAAAGGAATTCTCTAATTTGTTGAACAGCAGTATCTCCAAATTTCTTTCTTTTTATTAATGGACAGCTTGACGGAGCGCAGATCAGAATGAGTAGCCATGGCCCGGTGGGTTTGTATTGTTTATTTCACTGGGGACTGAATAAATAGACACGTTGATTGTCCGGTCATATCTCTAACGCTCTCCTAAAAAGAGTACCCAATTAGGAATTGCATTTGACACCAACTAAAATCACCTTTAATTTAGTGTGCCACCTTTGACATTTGAATGCCCCTCCTTGCATTGACACAGCCGCTTTCCACATGAACTATAATGATGCGTGCAAAGCAGAAAAGGAGGAATCTCAGCACAGATTAGTCACACTATGATGGCTCTTAGCCAAGCGTAGAGGTGGGCAGGCCGGGCAGCCACAGTTGTGGGCACTATGTGATCATGCCATCTATCAGCCTTTTTCCAGACTCCTCGCTGTGGGGTTTTCTGCCTTAGACTGCTGTCAAATAAGTCCTTTCTTTTTCAAGCTGGCAGCACATTTACATTGACATTTATCTACTTAGCAGGCGCTTTTATCTAACATACAAAAGTGGTCAACATAATTGAGTATACATCAGTCTGGGGGGCTGTTGGGGAACAAATGGTACAGACCGAGGTTACAAAACTGATCATCACAAGTGAAGAGCTCGGAGCAAAAATACAAGCGAGTTACACTTTCTAAGTTACATAAACCTTTCAAAGCCATCAGCAAAATCAGACCAAATTCACACAACAAAAGAGTCGCTTCTTCAAACGTTTCTTAAGCACACAGAGGGAGTCAGCAGTTAGGATGGAGGTCAGCAGCTCGTTCCATCAGCTCGGAGCTGCACATGAAAAGAGTCTAGCAGTTACAATATATATCAAAAGACTGGATATGTACAATCAGATAAATACATAATTAGCTGTGACCAAAAATGAATATATACATATGTATTTATTAAAGATACTGTATATACACTGATAGGCACAGGTGTAGTGAATAACACTGATCATCTCAAGCGGTTTGGGACATTTTAGGCATCAAGTGAACAGTCAGTTCTTGAAGGTGATGTGCTGGAAGCTGAAGCATCTGAGCAAGTTTGACAAGGGCCAGATTGTAATGGCTAGATGACTGGGTCAGAGCATCTGAAAAACGATATGCCGTGGTTAGTACCTACCAAAAGTGGTCTAAGTGGTCTAAACACAACTGGTGAACTGGCAATAGGGCGCTCAAGGCTCACTGATGCACGTGGGAAGGGAAGTCTAGTCTGTCTGGTCTGATCTCACAGAAGAACTGCTGTAGCATATGTTGCTGAAATTCTTAATGCTGGCCATCAGAGAAAATTGTCAGGACATACAGTGCATTGCAGCTTGCTGTGTACTGGGCTACATTGCTGCAGGCTGGTCACGGTACCAATGCTGACCCCATCTACTACTGAAAGCACCTTCAATGAGCCTGTGAGCATCAGAATTTGACCATGGAACAACAGAAGAAAGTGGCCTGGGCTGATGAATCACCATTTGTTTTAGATCATACACATAGCCAGGTGTGTGTGCATTGTTTGCCTAGGGAAGAGATGCCAGCAAGATGCATTATAGGAAGAAGACAAGCTGGTTGAGGCAGTGTGATGCTCTAGGCAATGTTCTGCTGGGAAAGTCTGGGTACTCCTGGCATTCATGTGAATGTTACTTTGACACATACCATCTACCTAAAGGTTGTTACAGACCACGTAGACCCTTTCATGGTAGCTACATTCCTTTATGGCAGTGGCCTCTTTCAGCAGGATAATGTGCCCTGCCACACTGCAAACAGTGTTCAGGATTTTGAGGAACGTGACAAAGAGTTCAAGGTGGTGATTTGGTCTCCAAAATGTCATAGAAAAAAATAATTCTGTTTGCTGGGAAACTTTGCCATTTAGGTTGAATTCTGGCTAAATGTGTGTGAGTGCGCCAGTCACGTGACCACTCTGTGCTCTGTTTAAATGAACAGGCGTGAAATTGAGTTGAATTGAACATCTAAGGGACTTTCAGGCTACAATCACTATGACAGATAACAGAAGATCGACGAAATGAAAAATGGTGTATGAGGACTAACACGTTCTCCAGGAGATCTGAGCATGCCAGCCATATTTTACTAGAAAAGAATTTTGACCTGCCACTACCGGAGGTTCCTTAAGGCAGACATTTTGCTGTCACTGGACATGAGCTGGGCGGCACGGTGGCGCAGTGGGTAGCGCTGCTGCCTTGCAGTTAGGAGACCCGGGTTTGCTTCCTGGGTCCTCCCTACGTGAGTTTGCATGTTCTTCCCGTGTCTGTGTGGGTTTCCTCCCACAGTCCAAAGACATGCAGGTTAGGTGCATTGACGATCCTAAATTGTCCTTGGTGTGTGTGTCCTGTGGTGGTCTGCCGCCCTGCACAGGGATTTGTTCCTGCCTCGCGCCCTGTGCTGGCTGGGATTGGCTCCAGCAGACCTCCGTGACCCTGTGTTAGGATATAGTGGGTTGGATACTGACTGACTGGACATGAGCCTCCCATTTAAGGTATCAGACGGCAACTGTATTTAATTAAATTTAATACAATGTTGATATTTTGTGTGTTTGCTATATACCCTTTGATATTACACTTTCAGCAACAAATTAGTATACAATTTTAAGTAATGTTACAGCAGAAAGATTATTGAGCAGCAATACAGACTATAAATATAACAGCAGGTCATGTCACTTGCAGAAATTCTCATATGCTTCTGCACTTATGGGATGTATTGATCAGGGCGGTGAGACAGACGAGCGGAGTCAGGGGGAGAACTTTGTTTCTTGGTGCAAAGAGAGCTGTCTGCATGTTAACATCAGCAAAACTGAGGAACTGGTTACAGAGTTTCACATCACCAAAGAGCCACTATGGCCTGTCTCTGTTCAAGGAGTGGATGTGCATGTGGTCTACTCCTACAAGTACTTGGGGGGTCCACATTAATGACAGGTTAGATTGGTCTCAGAACACAGAGGAACTCCTTAGGAGACTGCGCTCCTTTAATGTGTGTACTGACATCCTTCACATCTTCTGTAATTCTTGTGAAATGATACGCCTTGACAAGTCAAAAAGGTTTGGGGCAGCCACCCGCATACTTGAATAAAGGCTGCAAATAGTGAAGATTTAAGGTACTGTGTTGTACAGTTTGAGTGCACAACAGAACTGAATCACAGAAGGAACTTGGCTGGGTTTTAAGGCAAGGCAGAGAGAGTGATGTCAACGGGCCCGGAACTGGAAGTGGCGTCAGAGATTCCAGGCAGAATTTCCTGTGTTTGGTCTGCAGGGATTAAAAAGAAAGGGGTTACTGCACCCCAGCACCCTCTGGCCTCGCTCCAGTGGAATAACCTTCTTTTGGTCCTTCTAGCTGCCTCCCATGAGCACGTGTGTGACACTCTGTAATGGTCAGCGTGATTTTTCTATGCCATTTTGTGTTGAGCTGGTAAGATCACTTCAAGTAAGGCCCACCAAGTTAACAAGTAAGTCAATAAATAAATACACACACACACACACACACCAGAATGACTACGAAGCAAGAGAATTCAAAAGAAAGAAAAGTTCTGACTTGGCAGTCCCGGTCCCAGTGAGGTATTATACTGACGTATTGGTGTTGGTATACAGGAGCCCCCGTAGTGTTTCTTGACACACTTCTACTGAATAATTTGTTGACTGAAAGTCCTCAGTGTTAGTGTGTCACAGGGAGGATGTGCAGCATTGTTCAGAATGGCACTTAGTTTTGTTTTAATTCTCTACACGACCTCCAGAGGGTCCAGAGTGCGTCCCATAACTGAGTCCGTCCTTTCAATTACATTGTTGATTCGGTGGGCCTCTCTTGAAGTGTTCTTACCAGCCAAGCACACACCAACGTAGAGAAGTACATAATAAACAAGAATTTTAATGAAATATTAAAATATGCACTTCAGTTTAAATGTTTAAAATGTAAATATTCTCAATTATTATAGAAATTTTTCAAAACTAACATATATTTACTGATAATAAATTGTAATTACTGATCTTGAAATAGTCTAAAATGACACCCCACATGCTTATATTTAACTTTTTCTCTAATTTTATCCTCTGGCTCTTACAGGGCTAGGACCACCAGTAAAGAATCAAACATCAAAGATGTCGTATTTGTGACTGGCAACCTCAAAAGAGCATAAAATGACACTCCAAATAACTTTATTATCAATCACCAGTTTTTTAAAGTTTTGTGAAAAGGAGTAACTTTGACCCTTCGTATCCCATTAGGAGGTCAGCTTCAAGTCCTTCTGATTATTTTTGCTGAAGACACCTATTGGTTTACCACAAGGGTGTCATTTCCTGCACAAAATATGGTCCAAAAATGTCCTGAGTGTCTTTCAGGTCTAAAGGGCCAGAAGAGGGTGGCGGGACAGGGTTGGGGGGGTCTTTCATAACTAGACATCAAGATGAGTCAAAAGATGAGTTAGGAGGTGCCAGACAAAAACAACTGAAGAAGCATTCCTACATAACTCTAATGAACACAAAACAAGGTTAGAAACTCAACACTTTGGCTGTTAGGCTTTTACACACTCCTGGTGAAGGCTTCACTACTCAGTATTATCCATCTTAATAAAAGGATGCTTGTCTATGTGTCTTGGTAAGCCTCCATTGCTCTAGAACACTGTCGGGCAACCAATGCGCTGCCGTGGAATTTTCTAGGGGCGCCGCGAAAACTTTTGTAAAATATTGAAAATTGGTCGTGTTTTTGAACTTTTGGTTGATTAAAAAGATAATGTTTAAAAAAAAATATTTTATGTTGGAAAAAACAGATAATGGTTAATCAGATTGTTGAATAAACGAATGTATTTATTTTGAATGCAAGATAAAATTTTCGCTGTTCACCATTCATCATACTATCAACACCAGCGGTGTCAAAAGCACATCTCATGAGACTTAAAAAGTCTCGCTGTTAGAAGATCTCGCTCGTTGTACGGATACGGAAATGAAGTCTAAGAAACGCGAGAGACTTCAAATGATCGACAAGGAAATGCGCGTCTGTCTTTCGAAAATTGATCCTCGCATCAAACTCATATGTGCTGAAAAACAATCTTAACGTTCATATTAATTAAATTTAAGATTTATCCTTTGATTCCTTTATTAATAAAATGTCTTTCAAACTTGTAAAATTAACTGTTTTTATTGGCGATTGTCCATAGATTGTGTCATCACGACTTTATTTATGGGCAGTCCCTCAGGTGCGCCGCGAAAGAAAATTTTTGGACTTAGTGCACCGCAACTCGAAAAAGGTTGCCTTTCACTGCTCTAGAAGATGGCGCATCACAAACATTTTTAGTAATGAGTTGTGTTTGTCATTCTGACAGAAGGCACATCACAATTATTAATACTGCTTTTATAAATCACATACCAAATGACATATAACAGAGACATAGACATTGCTTGGTGCACTAAAAATGTTAACACTGAGGTCTCTGCTGATTACTCAGAGTTCATCACGTCTTAGATGAGTAGCGTGGCTATTTTTTAATAATTGTGCATTTCCATGTATACATAAATATGCAAAGGTTATTTTACACTGTGAAAGATAAGGCAAACAAGCATAAAGAGTTGGGACACCAGCGGTTGATGCCCCATTTAATAAAAGGTTAAATTTCCAGGCAGAAATGCAAAAGAAGCTTTCTAAAATGCAATTGAAGAGTGACATCTGATTCAGACGCAGGTCTTACTCAGACTGAGGACTTCCGCCAATGCAGGTTCTTATACAGTATATATGTCACGGGAGGAAGATATGGGATTTCCAGTCAGAGGTTGTCTAGTTGACAACCCTCGGATCTGAAGGCAAGAGAGGAGAGGAGGTAAAAGACAGTGCCAACCCGTATACCAGGGCGCTTTTGCATTGCATAAGCTCTGAAGATGTCTCCTAGTCAGACATGTCTGACAGCACACATATCATTCTCAAATACATGTCAGGGTCATAGAGCCCAGAGGCATGATGGGCAAGACAGAAAACATCCCTGGGTAGGACACCACAAAGCCAACTCCCACACACACACCCACCGGGCCAGTTGCAGGGAGAACCTCTGAAACCCCACAGAGACACCGACGGGTGAAGAACTCAAACTTACGACACTGGATCTGTGAAGCAGCAATGTTAAAAACTGTACTACTGTGTCAGTATTTTCACACTAAGGAATAAAATAAAGATTAGAAACCCCAGATTTTATCAGCTAGAGGCCATGTCAAATTAGACGACTTTTCCAGTAATTTTCAGTCTTTGCTTTCATTTCCGTAATCTTAGTGAGTTGGTGATAGTTGGTGTGACACTCCTATGAATGCAGTCGTCTAGTCTGACATACCCAGCAAATCCTCGACTCATCCCAGCAAAATCAACTGTCGTTAGTCATAGAGATGGGCTGTACATGCATGACAGCTGACAGCCAATGAATGCTCATCAGGAAGTACAACGTGTAGAATGCATGAGGATTAATGAACGCGGACGTTTTTTGGACCTGACTAAGAGACGCGAAGCTCATCTGTCTGATGTCTCGTGTTTTATGTAACACTAAAGAATGGAACAACAGGATTAAAAGGGCTAAGACCCCTAGTACAGCCTTCACTCTGTCAGGCAGCACAATATTTGTTCTCAGAAAAAGGGGAAAAAGAAAAGTTGACATGCTGTCACGTAACTGGACATGGCCAGTGATTTTCAGGCGTACAAATTGACATGGCCTGCTGACGAGATCGGCAGTCAGCAAGTCTGACATACCCCACAACTAGAAGACTAGGCAGGCAGTGCAGAGCAATGGACTTCAAAACCTGAGGTTGTGGGTTCGAATCCCGCCAATGACACTGTGTGACCCTGAGCAAGTCACTTCACCCGCCGGTGCTCCAGTTGGGAAAAGAAAAGAAATGTAACCGATCGTATCTCAAATGTTTTAAGTCGCTTTAAAATAAGGCGTCAAATCAATAAATGTAGAAGTCACACAATGTAACACAAACAGTGATGTTTCAACAACTGAAACATTATTCTAATGCGTGTGCAAGTCCGCATACCCGGCCATTTTAATGACGTGTCACTAAGCCCAAATCACATCAGGGCCAGGTATGGCGTCCTACTAACCCACAGATTTCGATTCTAAGTTCAACACTGCAGATCCCCCTGTGGTTGGATTTCCAAGGTCTGCTGAATTACCTTGCAACAGATCGGCCCATTCGCTTAACTTTTGTCGTACAGCAAATTTCTCTTGTAATTTGTAAATTGCGCTGTGAAGGCATACATTTCATTTTCAGCAGAAGAGCAATAGCGTGGCATTCGTTCATTCTTAGTATCATTTTGTTTTTTAAAAACCAATGAGGATATTCTTCTAGTGTATGAAAACAGTTACACTAATCTGATTACATGCAAACTGTGATTAATTTGAAACAAGTCATATTTAAAATATGTAAGGAACAACTGCCGTAAATTAAGAAAATTACATCTATCTATAATATCTTTTTAAAACTAAAGAAATATTTCATCAAGATAAATGTTTTTATTTAAAGTTAATCAAACATCACATCAAATACTGGTTAATCAAGTTTAAGCTTTGGGGAAAAGAAATTAAAATAATCACAATTTTTCAAAGTCTAAAATGAGTTAGTGGAAATACAAAGTGCATAACAAAGCACCTAAATAAATTCAGATTGTAATAGCCAAGACGCCATTATGTTGTGTTTCAACAATAATAATAATAATAACAATAATAATAATAATAATAGTGATGTCGGAGTCCAGACTTGGGACATTCCAAGAAACCATTTGGAGAAGAAAAACCCACCTACGAAACCATGTTGCGGTGTCTAACTTCTGTCTAAACCTCTATTAGTTTTAATTTCAAAGTCTGCTCTAAACCGTGCTTGTTAATCCCTATGCAAAGCAGATGAGATGAATATGCAGTGTTTGGGCGGTAATTGCATAGCTACACGGCTGCACTATAATTTTCAAAACAGGATCCTGCAATCAAGCTTCTATTCATTAGTGCCAGAGCAATTTTATTTCCAGGTACTTGAATGCGTCAATCAATCTGCAGAGGCACATGACATTACAAAAGCAAAATGAAAAAGTTTCAATTACCAGACATAACTGTGTGAGGTATAACAAGCGTAAACACTATATTTAGACAGCATTAAACTCGGATATTGTCATCCTAGCTTGTGCCACATTTAAAAAGAAGATAACTTCATAAAACAGAGTAATCGAATACGAATACACGCAAAAAACATTTTTAAAAAAAATATATGGAGCAATCATTCAGCCAGTCACCCACAGATATCAGGATCAGAGGGAGATTGCTTTTACAATCTGCAATGGGATTTGATGTTTTGTCAGCCTTTAGAATCGACTGAAAGACACAACTTAAAAATTCATTTAGCATTGCCGAAAAACATGATAATTACATTATTATTATTTAAATCTTATAATATCAATTAGTTACTATTATCATAATTATTATCTTTCTCAGATCACAAAGCATATCATTTAGAGATGGTGCTGCTCATTGGATCACTTTCTGCTGAAACTGGAACATTGTTCTGTCTGTAACAGTAAAGTGCTGCGGCCTCACAGTAAGGAGACTCGGGTTCGCTTCCCAGGTCCTCCCTGCGTGTAGTTTGCATGTTCTCCCCGTGTCTGCGTGGGTTTTCTCCCACAGTTCAAAGACATGCAGGTTAGGTGCATTGGTGGTCCTAAATTGTCCCTAGTGTGTGCATGGTGTATGTGTGTGTGCGTGTGCCCTGCAGTGGGCTGGCGCCCTGCCCGGGGTTTGTTTCCTGCTTTGTGCCCTGTGTTGGGTCCAGCAGACCCCTGTGACCCTGTAGTTAGGATATAGCGGGTAGGATAATGGATGGATGGACTTTATTAAACATGGCCTTTTATTAAATGTTAGGGCATGCTTGTTTATTAGGTGACTCAAAGTTAGCTTATCATCATATCTTATCACGCCACTGCCCTATCCAGGTAAGAGCGGCGTCATTAGCATCCTTAAAATCTTCATCGGTACATGTAGGGCCTCGGGAATATTCATGGAGAATGTGGTCCATTGTTTGGGTGGGCTCACCACAGGGACATTTAGCGCTTGTTGTGAAGCCCCAAGTTAGCCCTGTAAGGGTGTGTTTGTGATTGAGCCCTGCAATGGACTGGCGTGAGTCCTGCCTGTAGGCCAGTGCTGCTTGGATGGGCCTCAGGCTGCTGCAACCTGGTATTAAATGGAGTATCTTTAAAAAAATATTGTTAAATTATATGACCTTTTTTTCTGTTCAGATGACATATTTACGAAACTGAATCCAATCAAAGAACAAATGGGAATATCTCCCACCCTCACCAGTTGCAGATCTGACCTTGACACTTCTTCAGGGGTGTGTGTCACCCAGCTGAGGACGCCTGCACCACAGGTCAGCTGCACCAGTAAGAAATATTAAATATGCTATAATAATAATAATAATAATAATAATAATAATAATTCAGTACATTTATATAGTGCTTTTCTCATTACTTAAAGTTCTTTACACAGTGAGTGGGGAGCCACTTCAACAAACACTAATGTGCAACATCCACCTGGATGGTGCGATGGCAGCCATTTTTGCACCAGTGCACTCACCGCACATTAGAACACTCTAGAACATCAGAACACTCTAGACGAGAACAGGCCATTCAGCCCAACAAAGGTCGCCAGTCCTATCCACTTATTTCTTCCAAAAAAACATCAAGTCGAGTTTTGAAAGTCCCCAACGTCTTACTGTCTACCACACTACTTGGTAGCTTATTCCAAGTGTCTGTCGTTCTTTGTGTAAAGAAAAACTTCCTAATGTTTGTGCGAAATTTACCCTTAACAAGTTTCCAACTGTGTCCCCGTGTTCTTGATGAACTCATTTTAAAATAACAGTCTCAATCCATTGTAAAATGCTTGAGCTATTAGGTGGTGAAGGGGTAAGAGACAGTTAGCCAATAAAAGACTGGGGATGATTAGGGGGCCTGAATTACCAGGCCGTAGTTGACAATTTAGCCTGGACATCAGGATACCCCCCCCGCTCTTTACAAAGGATGCCCAGGGATCTTTCATGACCTCACAGTTTTACGTCTCATCTGAAGGACGGCACCATTTTTACAGCACAGTGTCCCCGTCACTGCAGTGGGGCATTGAGATCCACATTCAGACCAAAGGGTATGTGCCCCCTGCTGGTCTCGCCTCACTTCTTCCAGCAGCAACCCCAGGTTTTCAAAGGTGGTCTCCCATCTATGTTCTGACAAGGCCCAACCATGTTAGCTTTAGGTGGATGACCTGTTCTGAAGTGCAAGCGGTATGGCAGCTGGCTTTCATTAAAATACTGTAGTGTCCACGATTCTGCCATCGTTTATTGAGCCTGCATAATCATAAATTTAGAGGGGAAAAGAGAAAAGTGGACCCGGCTTCAAATAAAGATAAAGTCTTAGATCTCAGAAAAATATAACACACACTTTAGGTTTAGAAATTGAAAATTATTATTATTAAATTATGTTAATATATTAATATGTACGAATACCAAGAAGAGCTGAGGTGCAAAAGATAACTCTAAGTGTGTCTTTATAAAGTGGGTCTTTGTAGTGGATTCCCAAAGGGCTGGGCATCCCTGGGCAATGTAGAAGTGTGTCAGTCATCCTCCGGTCAACATCGCTCTGGAGTACGTGTGTAAAAGAAGAGCTTGTTAGTGACAGCGCCTGTTATCCTATGTGTTTTTATTAAGTTTAATGTCACTGATCTCTGTGCCCACTGTTATGGACTCATTCATACAGGCAGACCAAGTATGGTACATAGGGCACAGCATCTTCATTTAGAATTGCCAAGCCAAGCACAGGACTAGATAGCCTCAGACAACTGGACAACTGAATAGTCAGAATAAAGACAGACCAGTATATTTTTGTCTTCTGTCAGTACACTATTTTCTTTCCTTGTTGGGAGAATGGGAACTGTATGTAGGCATTGTGCTATTCCTGTATGTTTGAAGGTGGGGTTTGAGTCCTGTCCTGTCCTTGTTTGGATCGGAGCCAAGAGCCTGCACATGGACCAACCTGTATTTAAGAATGGACACCTACGGCCAACACTTTGAAGCTTCCGGGCGGAAGAGTATGTCTTCCGTCCGAAGCTGAGCAGAAGATTATGTCTTCTGTCCGGCTAAAATCCTTTCAGCGTGGCAACGAAAGATGACGGACTGCACAGATCAAGATTCCCACGGCTTGATATGTCTGTCATAAGCTTCCCGATTGTAATGCCGCGTGAAACCGTCAATAAAGAGCTAGAATTATCCTAACTTGTCGTGTAAGCTTGTAACCGTCATTTTGCATGCTGGGTGGGATAATACTTTTTTATTTAAATTCAGGTTATTAAAACGTTCGCAATTGAAAAGAACACATTTCCAGAGAGATAATGCCTCTTACGGAAACAGCGCCCCCCCCTCGGCTCGGGGTGGTATTGCTTACCTTCCTGGAGTTCTGATAATGCAGTCTATACACTTGCGGGTCACACTGTCTATCTACCTCTTTTGAAAGCTCATTAGACAGTAGTAATCGGGGCACCCCCTTAACCACCATACACCACCTAGCATGACTGAAAATAGAGACTCCTAATGCCACATAAGGCTATCAGAGAACTTAAAATAACGCAGGATATAGTATGATGTACATGTGAAGAGCTGAGCCACGTGAAATGGCTTCCTTTATCCTATGAGTCCGTGACAGAAGCAAACTGTTATTCAGTATTTCATGCTCTGCTTTTCCATTTGATCAATGTGAAGCCATGAGGAGAGATGAGAGGACCGTCCCTGTAAAATGGAGAATGAGCTACCAGGTTTTCAATGGGAGCAGCGACCCACTTCTGAATGTGTTTCTGAATGGCATTACATGACGTAACTTGCCTCCAGTCCAGTGTTGGTTCCTACTTTGTGCCCAGTGCTGTCAGATTAGTCTCCAGCACTCCTTGCCCTAAATCTGATCATCATAAAAATCAAGTAATTTGAGGTCAGAGTCGTTTTTGGCACATGGTGGCACTGACTTATATGAGGTACCAGCAGAGCAGCACGTCGGCTCCTGCACAAATCCAAACTAACATCAAGTCAGTTCAGAGTTCACAAGCATTTGTTTTGCTCCGCAGGTTGACAGATTATGGTAACTGGAGAAAAGTAAGCAGGTTAGAAAATGAATGGATGGTTCTCGTTAATGTGACACAGGCCTGCTTCTACCTTTTCACCTTTAAATCGGGCACAGAATAAAAAGAGATCCTTGAGTTCCTTTTTGTTTTAATAAGAATCATGGGTCTGGGGACAGATATGCTACTGTATGTGCTGTGCCCAGGACATTTAAGACCAACTAACTGATACGAGAAGTGGCCATCTCTGCCTAGGTACAGGTAAACTGTCATAAGGTTGACAAAGCAGTGGCCGGTAAGCAGGGTGTCCAGAGGTGAGGACGACAGAGACATTTTCAAAGTGGAGGACTGCACTAGCACTCACTTTTGTACAGCTCAAGACCCAAGTTCTGCATAATACATCATAACTGTGCCTTTAGCAGACCCCCTCGTTTAATCTCCGTGCGTGTTCTTATTCACATATGTGTAAAATAAACGGGAATTGTACATTTATCTGACGTCTTGATCTTCATCTCTGAAAATTGCCGTGATTGCCACCCTAAAACCCATGACAATATTTACATATTCAGACTGTACTTAAAAGTGAAACCCTTCAGCATGTTTTCCATTATAATACTTTTTTTCGAGAACTTCAATTGCACATGACATATTTGGCAAAGCAGTTGTAATGCATTCTGTGTTGCCTTTTCAGTATGTATTGTTTGATGTGTCATTATGTCTCATTTGTTCATTACGTTACCCTGCTCTTGCAGTAGTGGCACTTTAGGTTAAAAAGAGAGAGCCCATATGTAGTATATGAGAGACCATGTACTGAATATGTATATATACTATGGCCACTAGGGGGCATACATCAGACCACTAGACAGTATAGCAGAGAGACATTAATCCATCCAGATTACCTGAATTTATTACAGAATGCTTCTCTAAAATTGAACTTTAAAATTTCAGTGCCTACAAGCATGACTTTGTTGTCCTTCATAAAGTCTGTCCGTTTCTGGTCACTTTTGCTTTCAAGACCCCCTTATGTCCTGGATGGAGCATCATCAGATAGGGTCATCATTGGATAGCTGTCTCCTCATTCCTGTGTGGAGCCAAGCTTAGGACATGTCTGTGGCATCAGCAGCACTGAATTCCTTCCTTGTACTTCCCTGGGGGGCTAACAATAGAATCATGGCAACATCTATAATAGAATCTAAATTAATATATGTTGTTTATTGTATGGAAGTTGCATTTTTTGTTCTGTGGCTCACTGTGTTTGTTTTTCTCTTTCTTATTGCCTACAGTTATTCCTCATTTGCTTGTAGTTCACATGATGGAATGAATTTTCCAAATGCCAGGATCACACAGGGCTGGCGCATGGGGTGAGGCAACGAGGCACTCTCCTCAGGCGGCACTTTGGTCAGGATATTTAGTTTAACATTCTGAAATAATAATACAAACAAATGGAAGTTAAGTTAGAACAGCAAGAGTTCCATATCAAGTGCCTAATTTATATACCGCCATTAAAAATTTGTAAAAATATTTTCATTTTAAAAATCCCAGAACTGCAATGCGCTGTGAGCTTCCAAGCACCAGATATTTCGGCGAGCTTGCAAGTAAGTTTAGTGAGCACCAGGAGATAGACGTGAGACACAAAAAGGGTCAAAACCAGGAGATCAAAAGCCACAGTTGTCAAGCCAAAATGAGAGACAAAAACTGGAGTCGGAAAATGTCGAAGAAAAAGTGAAAATGTCAGTAGCACCAAAAACTCAAACAAGAAAAGTTTTAAGCAAAGGACATTGAAAAGGGTTTTGAATCGGAAACTCAGATAAGGAAGAGACCATTAGCCGGCCTTTTAACTCATCGCTTCAATTAACCGCAGGTCACGACCCCTGAGGACACGCCCCTGGAAACAAAAAATGCCTTCATAATATGACGATGATTATTAAAATACAAGATGGAGGCCAAAAGGCACCAAAACATTTTAAAACCTAAAAAGGAAATGATAGAATTAAAAATGTAACATAAGAAATGAAAGCTGTGGCTTCAACATCCCCCAAAACAATCCCAATATCAATTAGTCCAATCACAAAAACTGGTTGAGAGAAACATAAAAATTATAAACAGGAACTGAATGCTTTTTTTCTTACCAGTCACTTGCTAGTAATGGCATTCTTTTCTCTGCTTTTTCACATATTGTGTGTATAGTGATTATCATTTAGAATTTATTTAATTTCTGGAATGTTATTAAAGGTGTCTGTTAAATATCCCATAAATCTGCATTGTGTATTTTAAAAAGGTAGAATCATTTCAGCTTGCAGGACAGTCTGAAACTACCAAGGTTTTTAAAGAAGCATGCGGGATGAGCGAAGCAGCCGAGTTTTGTTCCATATTCAATTTCAAAAATCACAAAACTTCAAAATAAATATCTGGGTCAAGCAGAAGTGGTGAAAAACGTATATACACTGCTCAAAAAAATTAAGGGAACACTTAAATCACATATCGGATCTCAAAGAATGAAATATTCAAGTAGAAAATCTTTACTGAGTAATACTGTGTAATTTGTTGAGAACAAAATGGTGTAACAACAGTCAATATAACTCAAAATCACCAACCCATTGAGGGCGGAATTCAACATCACACAGAAAATCAAAGTCAAAACTTGAAATCACAGGTGGATCCAAATGGAGTTTCAGCACGGCAGCTCATAAGGTGACTCAGTTATGTGTATGGCCCCCACGTTCCTGTATGAATTCTTGGCAATGGCTGGGCATGCTGCTGATGAGATGGCGGATGGTGTTCTGCGGGATCTCCTCCCAGACCTTGGATCAGGGCATCAGTGAGCTCCTGGAGAGTCTGTGGTGCTACATGATGGTTTCTGATTTATCGATAAATAACGCCTCAGAGGTTCTCTCTCTAATTAGATTCAGGTCTGAGGAATGTGCAGGCCAGTCAATGGCATCAACTCATTTGTCATCCTAGACACTCTTGCCACATGAGGCCGGGCATTGTCCTGCACCAGGAGGAAACCAGAGCCCACTGCAGTAGCGTACTGTCTGACAATGGCTCTGAGGATTTCATCCCGATACCTAACAGAAGTCAGGGTACTGTCGTCTAGCATGTGAATGACTGTGTGACCCACAAAGGATATGCCTCCCTAGACCATCACTGACCCACCATCAAACCAGTCACGTGGGATGATGTTGCAGGCTGCATAATGTTCATAACGGTGTCTTCAGACTCTTTCACATCTGTCACATGTGCTCAGTGTGAACCTGCTCTCATTTGTGAAGAGAATGGGGTGCCAATGGTGGAGCTGGCAATTATGGTATTCTCTGGCGAATGCCAATTGAGCTGCACAGTGACGGACTGTGAGCACAGGTCCCACTAGAAGACGTTAGGCCCTCATGCCACCCACATGGTTTAGTCAGAAACATGCACACCAGTAGCCAGCTGCTGGTCATTTTGTAGGGCTCTGGCAGTGTGCCTCCTGTTCCTACTCACACAAAGCAGCAGATACTGGTCCTGCTGCTGGGTTCATACCCTTCTACCACCCTGTCCAGATCTTCTTCTGGTATCTCCTTCATGCTCTTGAGACTGTGCAAGGAAACACAGCAAACCTTCTTCCAAGAGCATGTATAGATGTGCCATCCTGGAGGAGCTGAACTGCCTGAGCATCAGGCTATCAGTAATGACAAGGACACTAGCAAAATGCAAAAATACAATCAGTCAGGAAGGATAAGGAGAGAGCAACTGTCTGTGGCCACCACCTGCAAAACCGTTCTCTTTTTGGCGGGTGTCTTCCTGTTGCCTCTCCGGTGCACCAACTGTCACTTTCATTTACACCAAACCAGATGAAGCTAATTCACAATCGCTTAAGCTTCCTAACTGGACAGAGTGATATTCCTGAAGCTTAATTCACTTGGTGTTAGACTGTAATGATTAAGTGTTCCTTCATTTTTTGAGCAGTTTATTTGTATTGACTGTAATGCCTGTTTTGTGTGTTTTATTAATTCTTGCTAAATCTTTTCATTTTTTTCCAAATATAATTATTTATGTATTATTTTCCTGTGGCTCTGTAGATGTACAGCATCACAGGAGTGTTGCACTATGAAACTTGTAATTCAATACGTATTGTATGAGGATTAAGTGAATATCGACTCATGTCTAATAATGTACAATGTGCCTTGCCTCAGGGGATATTATTTAACACGCCGGCCCTGTGCTCACAGGATGCAATTTCAACATCCGAAAATCAAGTATTCTTTCACACTAAACAAAATTCTTTCTAGTCGACAGTTGTCTTGTTGTGGTGAGCACTCTATACAATCAAGAGCAGACAGGCTTCACAATTTACAAGACCTTTTCTCTGACACCGAAACTCTATTGCCTCATGAAAGTACAGGTCCTACATTCACTGGACTTTGCCAAAATGGAGCCAGAAGTGGTCACAAAGAAAAAGAGAATGATGACACCAGACATATGAAGAAGAGCATGGTTTGGGAGACATTTGCATTTGGCCAGAATTCTTCCAACAACTCCATTTTTTGGTCCACATATTACAACATTTTGATGAAAACAAGCCATTCAGCCCAACAAGCTTGTCAATCTTATTCACTTAGCATCAAGTCAAGTTTTGAGAGTCACTAAAATTCTACTCTCCACCACACTGCTTTGTAACTTATTCTACCTGAACATCATTCTGTGTATGAAGGAAAAAACTATTGAACGTTTGTTTCGAAATTTAACATGTTTCTATTTAATGTTACGTGTTACGTCATGTTAGAGTAACATTTGGAATCCACTGTGCTACTTTCCTTCATAATTTCAAGCAGTTCAGTCATTTCAATTTGTGATCTCTATTCTGTTGAGTAGCTTCCAGGACATCATTTTGAAGCTGTTTCTGGTTTCCACCTCGTGTATTTTGTTTCAGCACTGACTACTTTCCAGAGCTGTTCTCACTCCTTGTCATAGGTCTGTCCACACAACAAGATTTGGTGCATCTGTGATGGCTCAGTGACTGATTCAGAAAGATCACAAAACTGATCACATTTAACAAGCAGCATTTACGGACACACACAGGAATTTTTCTCCTATCTTTTGGAACCAATGGATAAAAACTGGGGCTAAAATCACACAGTGTGGGACCAGCACAAGACAGAAAAGTTACCCTGAACCTCGTCTTTAACTTGTGAAACCTCACTCTGTGACAGCAGTTCAGATTACGAGGACAGGCATTCAATATGAGGGTCACTACAGGATTATGGAAAGGTAGCACCAATGCCTAATACACTGAGTTCCTGAGATGCATTAACAGCCTAATGGGCTGAAGCGTGTCCTATTCATGTTTTTTTTATCTGTTAATGGCTCACATTATTTAGTTTGTCTTTATGAACAATACTGCTGCTACTACCACTACTGCCACTGACTGTTCCAGCTTTCACGAGAACCCTCATTTTTATACATTAGAACATTTGAATTTTTTTCTTCCATACCGATTGGTTGCCTCAGCATTGAAGTGCTCCTTATAATTTGTCTGAGGATATGGCTGGAAAACCTCTGACAACAAAAAATAAATTTTTCACACAGAGCACAGCATAATGTTAACACAAATCCATGTTAGTCTGTTTAAGAGAGAGACAAGGTGTAAAGTAATAAATTGGATTTGTTAGGAATTGTCCAAAAGCATTAAACTTATATTTACATGTTAAAAAAGTGTCACACATCATTAGCTGCCTGGATGGTGCATGAGGGGAACTGATGCAAATAAACCAATGCAGTCAGATGAATTGTATTTCTGCTTCTGTGCAGCACAATTCTAAACTGAGACTGCTCTAGAACATACATTTTGAGCCTTGATTATTAATTAGACATCATGGCAAGTGCCTCTCAACGCCATTTTGTATGGCCACCCATCAGTCCTGTGATGTAGGTTACATACCTTTGTGCGCTACAGCTGTGGGAACAATGGTTCAAGTGAGGGAGAAGAGACAGAGCTTTGTGTGTGCTGGCGTTTCTTCTCTGTTTCGCTTGGCCCCTATCACTAAATACTGATACATAGGGTAGGCCCACAACTCTATATGCAAGGATTGCAACCAATAGGAGAGCCACTGAGCTCCCAAACCCCAGACACAGTAATGCATGACTCAACCCTGGGTTCAAATAAATGACCTTGTATTCCACAAAGTATCTTAGGCAATACATTCAGCTAATAATTACACAATCACAAGACAAGTTGAATCCTCTCCTTCCACCCTCCTGGTGAGTGTCGCCCTCTGCTTTCTGACTCTGATACCATAAAGGTGAGACAGCAGGCCCCTTTTTAAGCAGGATCCAGGAATGCTTCCGGTACCATGGCATGTCCTATTGGAAGCACTTCAGGTTCACGTGAGATCCAAAGAGGTTCTCCCCCTGACAGCGCCCAGGCACCCCAATAGGGTTGCACTTCCATGCACCCAAACTGGGATGCCTCAAGAGGACCACTGCTCCCTGTCATATTTTGGGGGGTGTGTGGAACTGCTCTTATTCTCTGTCTTCTGCTAATCCATTTCTTGCACAGTAGTCTTCTGGCCGGGCAAGAAGTCATTCTCTCCTCCAGCCACAATGCCCGTTTGTCCTCCATGGCACTTACAGGAGGGAAATTTCCGACCCTGAACCTCCTTACAGAGGCATAATGAGCTAGTTAGGCAACCAGACTATCACCAACCAGCCTAACACCCACTCTTCAATCTATTCGTCCATTCTCTCTTACACTCATTGAACCATTTATACCATACATCAAATCTAAATCTATTCATCCAAGTCTCAGCTCTTCCATTAGCCATGGGATCACCATTGCATTATCCGTCCCTCCAATTGTGCATACTTATACCCATTGTCATACACGTGTGAGTAGGGGCATCCTCGGGGCTACTATGTTAGTTGTAATTTCACCCTGAGTTGCAGGTTGGCACTGACATTTTACCTACCCCTCTTTTACTTTCAGAATGAAGCCCCAATTCTCAATGACCAATGAAGTGACTTCCACTTCCACTACAAGCTCCGACCTTCTAGTCCCAGGGTATATTACTGCAGCCTCACTGGAAGTCATCAGTCACACCAAGACTCATGTCTGAATAAGATGCAATCCAGTAGCAGTCAGGCTGAGACCATTTTCAAAGTTCTTGTTTTTTTTTTGGTGTTTTTCATCACTTCCAACTAAACAGTATTCTCTGGGTGGTGCCCCAACACCATTACATCATTACACCATTCACCAACTCTTCCATCCATCCATTTAATTAACTCTCCATATATCCTAACATCAATGGAGTCCTTCCATCCATCTCTCAGTCTCGTTATACCTTTTTTGATGTTAATTTCTATTATGTTTATGTAACAAAAAAAAAAGAAAAATGTTTGACTCAATATGTTTTAGCCCAGCAGTTTATCTCTTGACTACTTTCTTCTTTCCAAGCACTAAAATGAGGTCCCTGATGACAAATGTGAAGTTGGATCCCATGAGTTCAGTGTAAATGCCCATTTCTACCATGATCATCACACAAGAAGTGCCGCATTGGGCTTTAACAGGCCCTGCCTTTTGACAGCCCCCCAGCATTGACTCTCTAAGAAGACAAAGAGAAACTCCAAAAAAAAAGTTTTAGGGGAAAAAATGGAAGAAACCTTGGGAAAGGTAGTTCAAAGGGAGACCCCTTTCCTGGTAGGTTGGGTGTACAGTGGGTGTCAAAAAAAGGGGGTCAATACAATACAATACACAGAACAGAACACAAGTAATCCTCAATATAATATAATAGCACAATAGAAACATTACAAGTACAGAGCAGAACTGAACAGTTAGCGCTGGGCCAGCCAATCAGATGAAAGGACCCCTCTACCTGACAATTCCTGCGATCCTCCATCAGAGGCAGGCAGAACAACTTGGCAGGTGGGCCGTGGCACCAAGTGCCACATTTGAGTCCCAAGAAGAGAAACAGAATAGGTAAGGGCTAGTAACAAGTTATAACTATCATGTTACTTATGTTTTAGTGCTGATGACTAACAACAGAGATGCAGTCTGTACAGCTAATCAGCAGCTCTAGTCAAGGTCTTCTAAACCAGTGCTTCTCAATCTCTGGGGCAGGCCCCCCTAGGGGGGCGTGAAGTAACAAAAAGGGGGGCGCAAGCATGTGAAAAAAAGAAAACAAGAATCAAAAATATGAAAAATACATCTATTGAAACCAAAACAAATTAACTTAAACTACATTCTGATACTAGAAAAATAAATATAGAGTTAGATAAATGTCAATAAAAGTTAAGTAGGTATAATAAAATATGCATCTATGATATATCATTAATTAAAAAAAAAACAAATTTGTATTAGTGGGCTCCTTTCAAAAAAACCTTGGGGGGGGGGGGGGGGGGCGCGATTAAAACTGTTATGAAAACTCGGGTCGCAAATACTTAAATGTTGAGAAACGCTGTTCTAAACTGAAGTAGTGAGTCTTCAGCTGGGATTTGAAAGCTGAGACCGAAGGTAGCAGGCAGACCACTCCACAGTTTAGGGGCCCTCTAACTTAAAGCTTGACCTCCCACTGTTATTTTATTAATCCTTGGAATCATCTATTCAGTTATGCATCCTTAAACCTTTCCACTAACTTGTTCATCTATCCATCCATCTGTCCATCTATCAATCTCTTTAATTGCATGCTTTTATAGCCTACCATCAATGCATTCTTCACACCCATCTCTCCATCTAATTATCATTTTTTTGATGGTACAAAAATAAGGCACAAGAAGTCAGAAAAAGATCTGAGGCCAGTGATCTCCAGCCAGTGATCCCTATATACTGTAAGGCACAAAGCTCTTTTAAGTAGATTGTTAGAGAAAAACGAAAGCATCTCTCCAGACGCGAGTCCATTCATTGACCAACTCCATGATACCAGGCAGAGTGTTTTATATCCTCAGGAGCAGAAGAGGCGGATCTTGGCGGCAGGGTCGGAAGTGACATCACACATCCTCAATATTCTGAGTTTCTGATCTGCAGATGAAAAAGAACAGTTTGTGAATAACAGCACTCTCTTTCAACACAGGGTGGAACAACCAGCATTACACAAGCCCTTTGAGTGCCTCCTCTCGCACATGCATGACAATCCTTATCTATATATAGAAAATTCCTATTTGCGTCCAGGTGTCCGTGTGTGGGTGTCTTCTGGTGAAGTGCACATGCGCGGGGCACGGTGCGATGCGTGATATTACTGTCAGAGAAAGTTAGAGGCGTTTTATGGAAATACAACCCAGTATTACTGTGAGAGGAAATTAAAGGTACACAATACAGTGACGCATATTACAGCCACATACAAGCCAGTATTACTGTCAGAGGAGATTAAAGGCATATTACCGACGAGCACGCCTGTATTACCGCCAGAGAAAATTAAAGGTATATTACGGACGTATATTACGGACGTACAAGCCAGCGGACGTACAAGACGGTATCCTTCAATAAGGGCGCGCACAAAAAGGCGAGCCTCAAAAGGGCGACCTCAATTGGGCGCAGCGAATAAAGGCGCGCGTAAATAAAGATCTGCACCATTGTTGCTCTTCACATATTCCAGAGCCATTTGAAGTAAATTATCTACGAACGCCTTTATTCGCCGCGTTCAATTGAAGTCACCCTTTTGAAGCTCGCCTTTTTGTGCGCGCCCTTATTGAATAGAGCCGTACAAGACAGTATTAGGGCGGCACGGTGGCGCAGTGGGTAGCGCTGCTGCCTCGCAGTTGGGTGATCTGGGGACCTGGGTTCGCTTCCCGGGTCCTCCCTGCGTGGAGTTTGCATGTTCTCCCCGTGTCTGCGTGGGTTTCCTCCGGGCGCTCCGGTTTCCTCCCACAGTCCAAAGACATGCAGGTTAGGTGGATTGGCGATTCTAAATTGGCCCTAGTGTGTGCTTGGTGTGTTTGTGTGTGTCCTGCGGTGGGTTGGCACCCTGCCCGGGATAGGTTCCTGCCTTGTGCCCTGTGTTGGCTGGGATTGGCTCCAGCAGACCCCCGCGACCCTGTGTTCGGATTCAGCGGGTTGGAAAATGGATGGATGGAAGACAGTATTACTGTCACAGAAAATTAAAGACACACAATACACGGCGGCAGCCCACGAAGAACGGTCAGCTCAGCAAGTAAACATCAACAAAAGAAAGGCTGAAAGAAAGAAAAATACGACTGACAAAAAGAATGAGGTCAAAGTCCCTTGCCATTTAATATAGACTGTTCCTACTAATGTTTATGCACTACTGTTCTAGCGCCCGTTACTGTAACGGGCTAAATGACTAGTTTCTATTATATTTATGTAACAACAGAAAAACATACCTGAAAAACGCTTGACTCAAATTATTTCTTGCCTGCCTTCTCGAATCAACAACACTAAAATTATGTTTCATGGTGAAAAAAATCTTAAACCAGGTCACATAATTCCAATGGTATTACCCACTTCTACCATGACCCATCCATCCATCCATCCCTCCATCCATTTATTCATTCATCCACCTCCACAGTCACGCGTTCATCTCTCCATCTGCTCAGGCATTTTTTGGGCCTAAATCAAAGCCTGGTGTCCTGTGGTATCTTGAGAGGAAACTGGAATCGTTAGAGGAGATGACAATATGAAGAAAACATGTCAACGTCATATAGCCAGGAACTGAACTGATATTCCTGAGCCAGTAATGCCGTCATTCAAGTAGGTCTTGTTTTGAAGTTGTGTGATTCTAGCTGAGATGTTATTTATAATGTAATATCCTTCCATGTATTTGTAAACCTTCCATTTCTGCTCCTTTATAAGATGGAGTCTCTTTTTTCATTCTCTAAGTAGCTCAGTTGGATGAAGAGGCCAGTCTCTCCCTTTTGATTTTTGAATGTTACAATGACATTTTTGTTATGACAATTCTCACTAAGGAAACTGGGTGTGTTAAATAGCATTCATGTAAAAATAAACTTGTTTCTACATTAAATAAAAAACGTGCAGAGGCGTGGCCAAAGGGAAACTTTGAAGAGGCAAAAAAAAAATTGGAGATAATCTCCGGAGTTCAAGTCTGCCAAGAATTCCATACTAAATACCCCACCCCCACCCCCTCCGCCTCCACCATTGTTTTTGCCCTGCGACTCATAAATCAGCAAAGGACGACAAGCTGGCAGCAAGACCAAGGGATAACCAGGATATAATGCACCTTCTTATTCCTCCTGATTAGTCCACCGTTGACCTTCCAAGGGAAGACCTTGCTTTCGACCTTCAGGAAGGGAGTTTCTGTGAGGAAGAAAGGATCAATAAAAAAAAAAAAAAAGGTTTTTGCTTCTGTCAAAAAGACAGTTCATGCTGTGAATCCCTCCATTGTGTTTCTATGACAATGTCAGGCATCAGCATGGAAAGTGTTTCCCCGGCCATAAATCTACCCAGGGTCTCTCGCATTTCACTTTATTTGCACTCAATTGTTTTGCAGAGGAAACCTGTGTTTAGCAAGAGTATTACTGCCTTAAAACGCCAGTCCCAGTTTGCTGATGTTTGTGTCCTCAGTTTCAGCAGGATCGTGTAGGAGATTTCGTGCCAGTCAGTGACTTATCAAAACTGGAAAAATGAGTGCTGTAACACCTAAAGAATACAGTCTCCCTGATCTCTGACAGATTAATTGAGGATTAATCATCCATTTATTAATTTCAAGTAGGCTATTTATACATTCTAAATAGATCTGCAGTTCAAAATTCGGTAATAGACACTTATTATGAGGGACAAAATTGACCCGACTATACTGTGAAGGCATGAAATATGAACAGTATGTAAGGGTTAATAGGCCATCTTGTTAACTGATACAGAGCTACTGTATGTATTACAATTGCTATACATACACTGATGACCCAAAACTCTGTGACCACCTGCCTAATATGTTGTTGGTCCTCTTTGCATTGCCAGAACAGCTCCAACCTGCCAAGATGTGGGCTCAACAAGACCTTTAAAGGTGTCCTGTACTATCTGGCACGTGGATGTTAGAAGCAAATCCTCCAGTTACTGTAGGTTACAAGGTGGAGCAGTTGCAGATCTGACTTGTTGCTCCAACACATCCCATAAAGACTCAATTGCCTTGAGATCTGGAGAATCTCAATCTATTCTTCAGATTCCTCAAACCATTCCCAAACAATCTGTGCAGAGTGGCAGGGCCACAGATGCTTTCATGCTTTTATGGTGCCATGTAACCAACTCAATACAGTAAATTCTTTCGTGTTGCTCCTGCCATGGACCAACATCGACCTATGGAGAGACAAAGAGAGTGGACAGACTGGGTATTCTGCAGCCACCAGTTTGACAGCCTGCTTTCCAGCATTTTCATGAGACCATAGATTGAATGCTGGGACCCTCATGGGTCGAGTAGGATCATACAGCAACTCTCAGAATTTATGAGCATCCACAGAAAGGGTGACCCTACAAGCGGGTGAATATTTCTTTCTTCAGTCTTATAATTCTCCATGTGGTGCTCATCCAAATAGAAATATGCCTAGAGAGTCTTTGTGGGCAAAAATGGGCAAGCTAGTGTGCCCAGTCTCATTGGGTCACAGACCACTCAAATATGAAGAAGCATTCCTACACCCCATCTCTCTTCTTATAGGGGTGTAAGTACCTGGGTGTAAATGCTGGTAGTGGTCTCTCAATTAACTCATAGCAGCTCCTCAGATGCTCTTCTCACCTTCACCTCTGCCGCCATCATCTGGTGTATCAACACTTGCATTAACGTCTGGTGCATCTGCTCCTTCATTTGTTAGAGGGTCTCCAGGAGAGCCTGTATGTTCTGTTTCTTGGTTATTGTTTCAACTGCAATCAGTACAATTACACCAGGTTGTCATGACTTAAAAAATAAGTGACAACAAACAAGTCAGAATGTTTTTGAGAAGTTACCTGCTACCCCTTTAAATGGTGGCAATTGTTAAAATACAGTATTTCTCTTTTCTTTTGAAGTGAGCTTTGCTCAGAATCACCATTGACAATGGTGTGCCTTTTGCCTGATGCGTGCATGTGTGCGTGCGTAAGTGTCAAGTGTCCTTAGATGGAAAATGGACCAGAAGATTTGGCTTCATAGGCAGGACTTTGACACCATCAAGGTTTGTCTGGTGCATCAGTGTCTGTCTTCTTGAACGGTCCAGCCAAAACCCAGGCTTAGACCCCATAGAACATCTGTGGAAATCACCTGAAGATGACAGTTCACGGATGCATCCCATCCAATCTAACAGCGCTTGAGAGGATCCACCAGGAAGAATGGGACAAACTGTTCAAATCCAGGACAGTGGCCTTACCCAGGAAGACTTTAACATGGAACTAATGCCGAAGGGGATTCTGCAAAGCACCGAATTAAGACTCTGAATACTGAATACGAATTAGAGATTTCAGTTTTTGACTTTTAATAAATTTCAGAACCTTTCTAAAAACATGTTTTCAGTTTGCCATTATGGGTTATTCAGTGTAGACTGATGGATAAAAATGGCAAATGTATCCATTAAAAGTAAATCTACATCACAATAAAAGTGTGCAGAAAGTGAAGGGGTCTGAATACTTCCACTGGGGAAAAGGAAATAAAAAAATAAAGTCCAGCCACAGCAAGAGTGATGACCAAAAAGTAAGAGTCCACTGTAAATATGCCTGACAGAGGTCTTGATGCCAGAAACAAAAAACTGCAGTTGAAACAAGAGAAGATGGCATGGCACAGTAAAGTGTTGTTGAGTCCATTTCAATGAATCAATGCAGGCAGAATCCATCCATCCATTTTCCAACCTGCAGAATCTGAACACAGGGGTCAGCTGGAGCCAATCCTAGCCAACACAGGGCACAAGGAAGGAACCAATCCCCGGACGGGCGCTAACCCACCGCAGGACTCACACAAACACACCCACACACCAAGCACACACTAGGGCCAATTTAGAATCGCCAATCCACCTAACCTGCATGTCTTTGGACTGTGGGAGGAAACCCACGCAGACACGGGGAGAACATGCAAACTCCACGCAGGGAGGACCTGGGAACCGAACCCATTGACAGCATTGACTTAAGTGCAAAAAGCAAAAAGTTCACTAATAGCATTAGGGAGCTGCTGACCCAACACTAACATAAACCCTCCGAGAGTTGCATACCACGTGTAAGAACCTTTAGTAAAGTCATGCCGTCAACTGGAAGGGGTTTCTGTTCTCAAAAGGCTTTGCATTCCGCCATCTTGGTTTACCTACCAGAGGCGTAGCTTGGGTTTTCAGCGGACAACTGAAGATTTCGAGCCCCCTCCTGTTTGCCAAAATGCAATGGCGAAGGGAAATCTGGCACCCCCTGGATGACAGATGTCCCCCCCCTAAGCTACACCACTATTACCTACGGCATGCTTACTAGTTTATTGTTGTAAATTGTTTGTTGCTTTGAATAAAACACAAAACACTAGAATTCACCAGTCTCTCATCTCCAGTCCTCTGATCGTGACTCCTGAACTCACCTGTTTGCTAAACCCAGCGAATTAACGCATTTTCCAGAGGTCCCTAAATATTCCTCTATTACACCGAGGTTTGGGGATACTGTGAAGAAGCCAACTCACACTTTGATCCTGCCATGTGCTCCTGCCTGTGCTTATGCAAATATGAAGATACCACTTTATTCCTTTTTCATGTGCATGCTGCTATCCATCCATCCATTCAGTGAACCCAGGGTCACGGGGGGCCACAGTCTATCCAGACAGCAAAGAGCACAGGACAGCATTTCACCCTTGAATGTTCCCCTCTCATTTGTCAGATTTCTTATGTTCTTATGCAGTTCTTTACACAAAGACTTGTTGAAATCTGGAACAAATTAGCCAGTCATGTAGTGGAAGTAAAAATACTGACAGTTGTTAAAAAATATGTCAATGATATATTAAGACATGTGATATATAGCGGGTCCATGGCTCAGAAAGAATGGCCAGTGTTAAAATTAATAATCGCCGCACTCGCGGCTTAAAGAGGGGGCCGGAGTTGTTCTCGGATGCAATGTGGTGCGGGTGTAAGTAATGTGGTCACTTAAATGCACAGGCGAGGAATCGTTCGTGTCCATAATTGATGCCGGGAGCTGCTAATCGCTGCACCTGTGCCACGTCCCCATTATATATAGTATAAGTGTGGAGGGGACTAAAAAACGAGAACGGAAGTTAATGGAAGCTGTGAGCCAGTGTGGGTATGAGCAAATAAGTGAGCAACCATGAAGGGCAGGCTCGCTGATGGTTGCAGGCAGCTGGGAAGTGAGCCCTAGTGGAGTGTTTGTCCGGCACCCGGGGGCAGATGGATTGGGCCACTCCTGCTGAGTTTTTCAGAGGAGCAGGAGTGACCAGGATCGTGGACGGCTTGCAGTGGGAGCTGGAGGCTTGGGAGGTTGAAGCCCCAGTGTGAGCGCCCTGGTCAATGGGGAACCTGAGTCTCGGTCTGGCAGACCCCTACGGAGCCAGGGATCGAAAGGCTACTAGACAGGAAGGAGAAGGTCAGCTGCAAGTAGGGCGACTCCTCTGGTATAGGGCCCGGATGGGAGAAACTGGAGAGCCACCAGTTGAAGAAGGCACTGTGTTTTTAAAGAAGGGACTGCTTCCTGCCAGTATTTTAACCTCGTTTTTAAATGGACTATATGGGAGAATGGAGTCGAACCCGCATCATCACAAGACAGCTTAGCTCTTATCCAGGGCAGGCAAGTGTGGTGTAATGGATAAAGCTTTGGAATTCAAACCCTGAGGTTCTAGGTTCAAATCCCACTACTGATA
Organism: Erpetoichthys calabaricus; assembly: GCF_900747795.2. Taxonomy (NCBI): domain Eukaryota; kingdom Metazoa; phylum Chordata; class Cladistia; order Polypteriformes; family Polypteridae; genus Erpetoichthys; species Erpetoichthys calabaricus. The sequence goes on from NC_041402.2 coordinate 29,744,747, forward strand.
CCATGTGACCCTGAGCAAGTCACTTGACATGCCTGTGCTCCAATTGGAAAAGCAAATGAAATGTTACCGGATGTATGATAAATGTTGTAAGTCTCCTTGGATAAAGACGTCAGGTAAATAAACTTGATGGAATGAATGGTCTCCTCTCATTTCTTAGGAGATGCCATTCTGTCACTGGGCTCCTTGAAAGCCAACCTGGTCACTGTCTGTGTGGAGTTGGCAGGTTCATCTTGTTTATATATGGGGTTTTACCCGTGTGTTCTTGTTTTCATCCCACATTCAAAAGATGTATATTTTAGAATAATTGGCAACCCTCAGTTGGCCTTGTGTGAGCGAGTGTGGGTTCAAAGCATGGAGATTATGTGTTCAGGAAGCCGAGAGTTAACAACTCCCTTCAGAGTTTTGTTTTGTTTTTTTTTTTTGCTTATCTATTCCAGTGAACATATGGTATATATTTATACAGCCTTTTACAAGAGATCTTTAGTCCACTTCATAATTCCTCTACTCTCCCTTTACCCATCCCGCTATCCGTTTTCTTAACTTGCTGTGACAGGAACAACACACAGGAGGGGAAAAGGAAATAAAAAAACAACTCCTGCAGCAGCAAGAGTGGTGACCAAAAAGTCACTTAGCACCAATTTTATCTGGACTTCGTTTGCTTACAGTATCCATTAGACTGGATTTTAAAAATCCTACACAAGGCTTCTACACAATTGTATGCCTTCAAATACTTGGGAATTCCAGTTTCGATATGCCCCAAGTCACCCATTGGGATCTTCAAGGGTGCTGGACTGACTTCTCAAAGTACCTTGAATGAAGCACAACTGGACTTTGTGGGGTGGCTTTTCCTTTTGATCTACCAAAAATTGGAAAAGTTTCATCGACAGAGATAAGTCAAGCAAACCCTGCTAAAATACAATTGTTCATTTTGGCTTTTTAACTGTATTATTAGCTGCTGTTTAAAAATGTTATCATACTGGACAGCTGGGTTAGCCCTTCATTCTATGGACACTGCAGTCATTCCAAATGTGCAATAAAATTTGCAACAAATAGCATTTTCATTAGTTATTAACTCCTTCTTCTCTTCGTGTTTCTCGAGATGCTGCTATGGTGATTTGTGTCACCGCGCCATTTCTGAAATTCCCTCAGGTATGGGGATTAACCGTAAAACTCTCTCTCTGGACAGCGACAATCCATTTAGATCAGGTGTCCACGTCGGTGAGAAATGTACAAAAACCAAGTACCTTGTTGTACTTACTAGAAACTCTCGACATAAAAGTACTCAACAATGTTCAGCTGTGGAGCTATCTGTACGCTGAAATTTAAACTTTTCCCTGACATTCTCGCCACTAAACAAAAATCACAACTGCAGTATGCAAAATGGAAGTGACAGAGCCTGCGGTGGGTTGGCACCCTGCCCAGGATTGTTTCCTGCCTTGTGCCCTGTGTTGGCTGGGATTGGCTCCAGCAGACCCCCGTGACCCTGTGTTCGGATTCAGCGGGTTAGAAAATGGATGGATGGATGGAAGTGACAGAGCTGGCTGTCCTTTCACTGGAAGTACGTCAATACTGTCGTGTGCATATGGACTTGCAAAATCACACCAGTGAAATGAATTTTAGTGTCAGTTTCATAAAACTGCATGTGAATCAAACCTTATCTGTTTTACTCATCACTAGATGTATTCAATTTATTAAATGTAGTATATAAATATGTTTATTACTGTAATTATTACTAGTAGGGAAATTTAATGTCTGTAAGACTTCATGTGTTACAACACTTACTGCGGAAATGAGATCATGTGATATTTCACTTTTATTATTATTCATTCTAGTATTTATATATAAGAAGTTTCTATTTCATGATAAGACTTTTAGTTTATCTAAATGTTTTGCTACCTTTCTATCTATATAAGATGCAGGAAGTATGATGGGCTACAGTGCTCTCTTCATCTGAATTGGTGTAAACCAGGGGACCCCAACTCTGGTCCTGGAGGGCTGCAGTGGCTGCAGGTTTTCATTTTCACCCTTTTCTAAATTAGTGACCTGTTTTTGCTGCTAACTAACTGCTTTTGAATTAATTGTAATTGACTTGCTCTTGAGGACACAGACCTCTTAATTGATTCTTTTTCCTTAAATCTTTTAGGGCTGATGTTGACTTTTGTCAAAATTCAGGGGTAGAGGATGGTAATCAGCTGTAAATTGCGACAAAACTCGCCCTTACTTTTTAGTTCGACTCTATTCGCTTGAAGGAAAGTTATGTAGCTTTGTTGATTTGACCTCGACTCCCTGTGCATGCATGAGAAGTGAAGAGCAAACATCTGGTGAGACTAAAGCATATGTGCAAAGCAAAATACTCCATGGACGTTTTATGTATTATCGCTGAATCGCACTCTGACTTTGATGCAAGTGATCTGGAGATATATATTGAAAATGAAAGTGAGGTACCAGCATCAGCCTATTGGTCCCAAGCTGATCGTGGTGCTGAACACGTTCTTGTAGCTGATACGCTTACAGCAGCGTTCACCTAGGAGGACCACCACTTGTGATGACGAGAGGTACAAACCATATTGCATCACACTGCGACTACCACCGTCGCCCACCTGATGTGCAAAGACAGAGAGGTAGCCGGCACGCCATGCATTTCTGCTGGCCATCAAGCCACCCCTGTGCAGCCACTGCTGCCAGAGTTGCCGAACAGGTGCCAACAGCAGCCACAGCACGTAGCAACATACATTTTATGTTGATTTATGGGTGAAACTAGTACATTGTGTGCTTTTCAGAAAACGTAGTTTTTTGGAAAAAATATTCAGCCCTCAAAGAGTTAATTAGCTGCCAAACAATAATGAAATACAAAATGAGCCGAAACTGGACTAGCAAACTCCATCATTCAATATCTGAAAATAAAGAAAGATGAAGGTCTCGGGAATGTTGATCTGCTCAGGTCCACAAAACATTTTAGCAGTGTTCTTAGAAAAGAGAAGATGAACAATCAACTATTGCACAATGACAGCAGCAATAAGCCATGGAATTAAAGAACGGGTTTAATTAACAACAAGAATCGGCGCCTAATTAAGCAACTGGTAGGAGTGAAACTGGTTGGAGTATGAGACCCTGACTTAGGTGGTTCAATATTTCATTTCTGTTTAAGGAAAGAAGTGAAGCAATTCAGAGAAACGATGAAGAAATTCCAAACAATTCTTAAAAAACAAGTCAATTCAAATGAATTCAAAAGAAGTTAATTAGTAGCAAAAACAGGTCACTAATTCAGAAAAGGGTTAGAATGAAAACCTGCAGCCATCTGCGGCCCTCCAAGACTGGTGTTTGAGATCCTTGGTGTAAACTGATGTATTTTACAGCCATGTTAAGCAGATTTTATGGTATGATCAGGCTATTTCATATTTCTTCAGACTTGTTGTAGACAACTGTATTGTTCACATCACAAGGCCCCATCAGATCATTTGTAAGAAAGGACATCCATTGGACAATATTGCAGTTGTGATCTGAATGATAAATCCCCAATAAATTCCTTCATTAGCAAAAGGTCCCCCTCAGGGAGAGATGATCACAGGGAGAACACAAACTGTAAATAAACAGGTGTAAATCTACAGCCTCTCCGTTCCTGCCTACCTCTGTCTATTAGGTAAGGTGACCTGTCCACTTGGCCCTGCTACTCCCACCCTATCTATTGTTCATATGTCCGTCACATGGCACGCACACACAATCATCCTCACTGATACAGAGCTGGGTAATGGAGGCTAATTATTCTTTAGGATTTGCAAGGAAAACCAGAGTCCCTGAAAAATCTGAGTAATGGGCACATAGGGGAACATGCAAACTCTGCAGTGTGTGGAATGAAAGGTAACAGGACAAAAAAATAATTGTTGGGGGTCCAATGAGATACCCATTTTGCAGGAGCAACACTAATAAACTGAAGTAAAAGAATAACCAAACAAATCTGCATGAGATCGCACCAGTGATCTGATTTTAGGTGCGTCTGCTTGCAGTACGGCTCCATCAATGACTGAACAACAACTTCCAGTTTTATATAACAGGAAGACCAGTTTGGTTAGACCAGAAGAATTGTCAGTGCTCTTCGGAGCTCCACTATAGGCTAGAGAAAGTGCCTTGACCAAAGCTGTCCCCCGTTTCACTTCATGAGCAGATCCTCCAACAAACTCGCACAGCATACGTGCCAGACAAGTGCCATGGCCAGGATTCAAACCCGGGTCCGTGGGGCTCTGAGGTGGCATCTTTAACAACTAACAGCAGTCGACTGCACCGACCTAAGACTTTACTTTGAAGCTCAAAGTTCACATGACATGAAGGTAGTTTAACAGCGCCTGTTGCTGCAAGTTCAAAGCACAAAGAAATCTTGAAGAAAGGTATATGGAGCATGTGGATGTGAGCTCATTGCTACATCAAATTCAAAAGCCTCCTATAAACTGGTGCCTGCTGCCATGGTCTCAATGAACCACAAAGCAGATACGGATAATTAATTAATGATTTTTAAGTTCAACTCCACAAAAATGATGCCATTAAAAATGTACAGAATTACATTTACTTTACAACAATGGAAACCCTGAAATCTGAAGGATCTCTGGTCCTCTGAGAAGCTCCTGAATCCTCAATCCACGCCAGCATGCCTTATGTCTCTAAATCACAGGGCCAATTTTATCACATAGTTCATTTCAGGTAACATTGAAGACGCACTTTTGCCTTCTGTGCTTGTCTCCATCAAATTAATTCTTGTGTGTATTTACACAAGCTTATTGTTGGAGCACTTAGTGAAATTTGCTAACTGTTGAGTTTAATTGCTTCCTTCAATACCTGTGAACTGTCTTCAAGTCATCGGTTTCAAGCAGGTTTGTTTAGTCTGCATCCCAGACAGCTGTTGTGCTTCGTCTACTGACATATTTAGTAATTTTTTAATTAAGACATCATTGTTTTCCTTCCAGGTCTTTACCCACGCTATAGTTCTCTTAATTTTCTTTCCAACAGAATAAGTTTCATTTAATAAACATTTCCTCTTGCCAGTCTTTAATTCCTGCACTGATGCCTTCACATTAGTACATTTTTCTGACATAAACAGTCCCCCAAAAAACACCAGAGGCCTTTCCAACTTTTCAGGAAGGTACTTTCAGACTTTATTTTCAGCACTTTTTTTATTTTATTCCAAAGTACCACATCCATCAATTCATTTATTCAACTGGATTCAGATCCTTTCTCTTTTTGCCCACTTTATTGTATTGTAGTAATTTGAAATGGATACAGCTACCATTTTTTCCCATTAATTTACACTCCATAATCCATAATGACAAAGTAAAAACATGTTTTCAGGAGAGTTTTCAAATTTATTACAAAAAACTGAAATTGTTCATTCATAGAAGCATTGAGAGGATGCCTGAAGAGTGGAGAAGAAGTGTACTGGTGCCAATATTTAAGAATAAGGGAGATGTGCAGGACTGTAGTAACTAAAGGGGAATAAAATTGATGAGCAACAGCATGAAGTTATGGGAAAGAGTAGTGGAAGCTCGGTTAAGAAGTGAAGTGATGATTAGTGAGCAGCAGGATGGTTTCATGCCAAGAAAGAGCACCACAGATGCAATGTTTGCTCTGAAGGTGTTGATTTAGAAGTTTAGAGAAGGCCAAAAGGAGTTGCATTGCATCTTTGTGGACCTGGAGAAAGCATATGACAGGGTGCCTCAAGAGGAGTTGTGGTATTGTATGAGGAAGTCATTAGTGGCAGAGAATTACATAAGAGTTGTACAGGATATGTATGAGGGAAGTGTGACTGTGGTGAGGACTGCGGTAGGAGTGACGGATGCATTCAAGGTGGAGGTTTGATTACATCAGGGATCGGCTCTGAGCCCTTTCTTATTTGCAATGGTGATGGACAGGTTGACAGATGATATTAGACAGGAGTCCCCGTGGACTATGATGTTTGCTGATGACATTGTGATCTGTAGTTATAGTAGGGAGCAGGTTGAAGAGACCCTGGAGAGGAGGAGATATTCTCTAGAGAGGAGAGGAATGAAGGTCAGTAGGAACAAGACAGAATACGTGTGTAAATGAGAGGGAGGTCAGTGGAATGGTGAGGATGCAGGGAGTAGAGATGGTGAAGGTGGATGAGTTTAAATACTTGGGATCAACAGTACAGAATAATGGGGATTGTGGAAGAGAGATGAAAAAGTGTGGAGGCAGGGTGGAATGGGTGGAGAAGAGTGTCAGGAGTGATTTGTGACAGACGGATATCAGCAAGAGTAAAAGGGAAGGTCTACAGGATGGTAGTGAGACCAGCTATGTTATATAGGTTGGAGACGACCAGAAAGCAGGAGACAGAGCTGTAGGTAGCAGAGTTAAAGATACTAAGATTTGCATTGGGTGTGACGAGGATGTACAGGATTACAAATGAGGACATTAAAGCGTCAGCTCAAGTTGGATGGTTGGGAGACAAAGTCAGAGAGGCAAGATTGCATTGGTTTGGACATGTGCAGAGGAGAGATGCTGTGTATATTGGGAGAAGGATGCTAAGGATAGAGCTGCCAGGGAAGAGGAAAACAGGAAGACCTTAGCAATGTGATGAGAGAGGACATGCAGATGATGGGTGTAACAGAACAAGATGCAGAGGACAGAAAGATATGAAAGAAGATGATCCACTGTGGCAACCCCTAATGGTAGCAGCCGAAAGAAGAAGAAGAAGAATTAACAGGTGCTTCAACAGTCGCAGCATTGTGGGAAAGTGCTGAAAAGAAAGCCGCTGTTGGAAAAAACACAATTGAGATTTTGCTGGAGGACACATGGGAGACACTGGAAGATGGTTCTATGGACTGATGAGGCCAAAATTGAGCTTTTTTTAATTTTAACATTGTTCATTATCAAAAACACACCATCTCAGCCTTGGAGCATGGCGGTGGCAGCAGCAGACTGTGGGGATGCTTCTCTGCAGCAGGCCCTGGAAGACTTGTGAGGGTAAAGTCAATGCAGGAAAACACAGAGAATTCCTGAAGGAAAACTTGATGGAGTCTACAAAAAACCTCTGCCTTGGGAGAAGATTTGATTTTCAGCAAGACAATGACCTCAAACATAACACCAAAGCTCCACAGGTCAATGCTAATGTCTTGGAGTGTCCGAGTCAGAATCCAGTTCTGAATCCAACTGAAACTTTGTGGCTGGACTTGATAAAGGCTGTGCACTCGTGCTCTTTGTGACATCTGACAGAGCCTGAGCAGTTTTGAAATGAAGAATGAGGAAAACTGGCAGAGTGCAGAGGTGCAAAGCTGATGAGGACCTGAGCACAAAGTCTCGAAGCCATCATGGCTGCTAAAAGTGTGCTAACTAAATATTCACTTAAGTGGGGTGGATACATATGTGATCAGTTATTTTGAACTAATTTAGGCCAGATTGTTTTTATCGGTTTGACATTTCTGTTGATTAAAAAATCCAAATTAAATTCAATGTAGTATTACAATAAAATGTGAAAATTTCCATGGAGGTGAACCTCCTAACACAATTTTCAGTACTGATTAGTTCATTTCTGGATCACAGTGGACAGGAGCCTACCTCATTGCCAGTCTTGGATGCACACACCCACATGCACAAACACTGATTAGGCCAATTTAGAGCCACCAAATAATGAAACACATAGTTGTTTAGGATGTGAGAGGAAAACCAGAGTTCCATGTAGACACAGAGACAACATGCAAACTCTTGTAGTAGAAATCAATATCTTTCTATTATAATACAAAAATCCTGGGACGAGACGAGACTTTTTAGCCTGGAAAAAGGCGTGAGACACTTTCACGTCCCACAAGACGAGACTTTTTAGCCTGGGACGAGACGTGACTTTCTCAGAGAGACACTTTCACATTCCGCAAGACAAGACTTTGTGCTAAGAGGTTTAACCACGCCTGGGGCCAGAAATAAAAGACAAAGAGTAGATGACAAAGTAGAATGTCGTAAAGAGTTCAAAAACATTGATGTGATACAAATGCAGAGCAGATAATGAAAGTACTAAAATTCAAAAGTCTAAAAAAATGATAGTAAAGATCACATTAGTGCAAACAAACGGAAATTATTACTCGGTAAAATAATGGAACAGCGAAAAGAGATCGAATGTATTGTTCAGATTTAAACTTTAAGTCGGAGACTTGTAGATCATCTAATTTATGTTGCCATCAGGGAAAAGTAGTGTTTCTTCTCAATGAAGAGGCGTATCCATGAGAATTCAAAGATTTATTGTTTGATGAAAGTGAAATCTACATACACAAGTGGCAGAGACGTGAAGTGGCTGGCGCGTAGCGCAGGCCAGGGGGCTTGGCGAGTGAAGTGAGCAAGGGGTGAAGCCCTCTAGTCTTAATTAAAGATAGAAACTTATTCTCTAACAAGACAAGTCTGATAAAACCTTTTTGTCAGTAATCAGGCAGGACAAAAGCTGTTCATTGCGTTATTTATTACTCTTCAGCTAATGCGTGAACTGGGAGCGTTCTACTCCAGCATGATCAGAATGGTCACAGAAGCAAGGGATAGAGGTTCATTTTATAAACTACTGAATTTACATACAGTGTCAATCAATGCATGCCTTTCTTGCTCTGATTGGTTAAAAGACAGGCCTAAATAAAAGTCCTTCTCCATTAGATGCTTGTTCTTCAATATCTCTTACTTTAGATATTACCTTGAAATCTCTGTGGATGTGACAGCTGTCCAGGTTTGTTCTTTATTTGGCTCTATACAATTTCTTGTGTGAGGCATTTGTTAGTTTTCGCGTAGCCCTTGGGGTCAGCCATTGTACAGTGCCCCTGGAGTAAGTGCAAGTTAAGGGCCCAGCAGAGTAGGATCTCTCTTGGCAGTAACAGGGATTTGAACTGATAACTTTCCAGATACAAGCGCAGATCCTTAGCCTTGGATCCCCCACTTACTGCTTTATTGTTTATAGGATATCTGCTCATCTCTTAAGCATACATTTGAAGTATTACATGAACCTGCACTTGGTACATTCTTGTTCACTTGACCTTTATCTGGTGTCCTGATATGTCTGAACAGTTTTCTGACCTTCATTAACCCTTTTATACTTCTAAAATGCATGCTATATTTTAAGATAGAAAGCATATCAAAACACTTCATCTTAAATGGCTATGTGACCCCTAAGTCTAATTCTTTTCTCCACTCTCCTTACAGTGTCCAGGCTAGAATCTGAACCCAGGATGCTGAAGCCATGAGGCAGCAGTGCTAAGCACGGCACTTGCCATTCTATTTGTATCTCACATCCAGAACTCAGTCTGTTAACATGAGGGTTAAGTCTGAAAGGTCCAGCTCTGGTAATGTACTGTACGTGTTTGCAGTTTTGTCGTTAACTATTGCAAGTTTTCCTTCTGAGAAGCTCACTGACAACTCCTGATGTTTGGCACTGACTCTTAAGTGTCATTTCTCGTTTCGGGCGGTGGCACAGTATAACATGTCTATTTATCCACACTCCATGGATCGGTGAAGACATGATGGAATGTGTTTGTGCTGTGCTGCTCCTCAGCAGCCTGCCATCACTGCTACCTGTCTGCCTGTTTCACACGCCGGCTGTTGGCTGTGGGTGGTTGTTTCAGAGGATTACTTAATTTGACAGCAGTTATTTCTGTAATGCAAAACATCAGCTGTGGGACTAGAGAAAGTGAAAATTAAATCAGTGTGTAGCCCAGGGGAGACCTCGCTTAACATGTTGTAAAACCATCGGTACACAACGTTTTGCGGCAACTGACATAACAACTAATGCTCTTGGCAGCTAGGAATGAAAAGTGAAAGTGGCCAAGAATTACAAAGAAATTAACAATTAATCGAGCCTGTACAGGCAATCCTATTTACATTCGGCTTCACCCTCACCATGGATTATAGAAAATGCTTTATTGGAAACGACACTGTGCTGTCGTACCACACGTGAAAATAATTACCAATGGCAAGTGTTACGTGAATTAGACATCTGGTTAAGTTTTACTAAAATGTGTATAAGGTGGTCCATAGAGTATAACTGGCCAATGATAAAAATAGCCCACCAAGATGAACTAGCAGGGTTGATGCTTTAATAGCGTGGAAAAGCTGTCTTAGAACTGCTGTCACCCACCTAAAATAATAATGTGCCGCCATGTACTTTTCCATCAAAATGAATATTCTGGCCAAAAATAAAAAAATGAAGCATGAGAAGCTCCACAAAATAAATCATGGGAATGCAAGCTGTAGTTCAAATTATTTTCTTTTCAAACGGAGCATAA